>NW_027099975.1:0-101407 GCF_031753505.1 Anomalospiza imberbis
GATATTTGCAGGCAGCCGGCCACTCAGGGCCACAGCCCCTGGAGACAAAGACCGCCCTTTTCCCTGGAAAGAAAAGTGGCCAGCCCAGGTTCCTGATGTCAGTTTGTAGGGTTTCCCTTAGGACTTTCAGGGCAGCACAGGTTTGAGGTGGGGGCAGGTTGGGTCTGGGGACATATCCTCGTCCCGTTCGGATATTTTGCAGGCAGCCGGCCACTCAGGGCCACAGCCCCTGGAGACAAAGACCGGCCCTTTTCCCTGGGAAAGAAAAGTGGCCAGCCCAGGTTCCTGATGTCAGTTTGTAGGGTTCCCTTAGGACTTTCAGGGCAGCACAGGTTTGAGGTGGGGCAGGTTGGGTCTGGGACATATCCTCGTCCGTTCGGATATTTTTGCAGGCAGCGGCCCAGGCCACTCAGGGCCACAGCCCCTGGAGACAAAGACCGGCCCTTTTCCCTGGGAAAGAAAAGTGGCCAGCCCAGGTTCCTGATGTCAGTTTGTAGGGTTCCCTTAGGACTTTCAGGGCAGCACAGGTTTGAGGTGGGGGCAGGTTGGGTCTGGACATATCCTCGTCCGTTCGGATATTTTGCAGGCAGGCTCGGCCACTCAGGGCCACAGCCCCTGGAGACAAAGACCGGCCCTTTTCCCTGGGAAAGAAAAGTGGCCAGCCCAGTTCCTGATGTCAGTTTGTAGGGTTCCCTTAGGACTTTCCAGGGCAGCACAGGTTTGAGGTGGGGGCAGGTTGGGTCTGGGACATATCCTCGTCCGTTCGGATATTTTGCAGGCAGCCGGCCACTCAGGGCCACAGCCCTGGAGACAAAGACCGGCCCCTTTTCCCTGGGAAAGAAAAGTGGCCAGCCCAGGTTCCTGATGTCAGTTTGTAGGGTTCCCTTAGGACTTTCAGGGCAGCACAGGTTTGAGGTGGGGGCAGGTTGTGTCTGGGACATATCCTCGTCCGTATCGGATATTTTGCAGGCAGCCGGCCACTCAGGGCCACAGCCCCTGGAGACAAAGACCGGCCCTTTTCCCTGGGAAAGAAAAGTGGCCAGCCCAGGTTCCTGATGTCAGTTTGTAGGGTTCCCTTAGGACTTTCAGGGCAGCACAGGTTTGAGGTGGGGGCAGGTTGGGTCTGGGACATATCCTCGTCCTTTCGGATATTTTGCAGGCAGCCGTGCCACTCAGGGCCACAGCCCCTGGAGACAAAGACCGGCCCTTTTCCCTGGGAAAGAAAAGTGGCCAGCCCAGGTTCCTGATGTCAGTTTGTAGGGTTCCCTTAGGGACTTTCAGGCAGCACAGGTTTGAGGTGGGGGCAGGTTGGGTCTGGGACATATCCTCGTCCGTTCGGATATTTTGCAGGCAGCCGGCCCGACTCACGGCCACTCAGGGCCACAGCCCCTGGAGACAAAGACCGGCCCTTTTCCTGGGAAAGAAAAGTGGCCAGCCCAGGTTCCTGATGTCAGTTTGTAGGGTTCCCTTAGGACTTTCAGGGCAGCACAGGTTTGAGGTGGGGGCAGGTTGGGTCTGGGACATATCCTCGTCCGTGTCGGATATTTTGCAGGCAGCCGGCCACTCAGGGCCACAGCCCCTGGAGACAAAGACCGGCCCTTTTCCCTGGGAAAGAAAAGTGGCCAGCCCAGGTTCCTGATGTCAGTTTGTAGGGGTTCCCTTAGGACTTTCAGGGCAGCACAGGTTTGAGGTGGGGGCAGGTTGGGTCTGGGACATATCCTCGTCCGTTCGGATATTTTGCAGGCAGCCGGCCACTCAGGGCCACTCTGGGCACAGCCCTGGAGACAAAGACCGGCCCTTTTTCCCTGGGAAAGAAAAGTGGCCAGCCCAGGTTCCTGATGTCCAGTTTGTAGGGTTCCCTTAGGACTTTCAGGGCAGCACAGGTTTGAGGTGGGGGCAGGTTGGGTCTGGACATATCCTCGTCCGTTCGGATATTTTGCAGGCAGCCGGCCACTCACCGGCCACTCAGGGCCACAGCCCCTGGAGACAAAGACCGGCCCTTTTCCCTGGGAAAGAAAAGTGGCCAGCCCAGCTTCCTGATGTCAGTTTGTAGGGTTCCCTTAGGACTGTCAGGGCAGCACAGGTTTGAGGTGGGGGGCAGGTTGGGTCTGGGACATATCCTCGTCCCGTTCGGATATTTTGCAGGCAGCCGGCCACTCAGGGCCACAGCCCTGGAGACAAAGACCGGCCCTTTTCCCTGGGAAAGAAAAGTGGCCAGCCCAGGTTTCCCTGATGTCAGTTTGTAGGGTTCCCTTAGGACTTTCAGGGCAGCACAGGTTTGAGGTGGGGGCAGGTTGGGTCTGGACATATCCTCGTCCGTTCGGATATTTTGCAGGCAGCCGGCCACTCAGGGCCACAGCCCCTGGAGACAAAGACCGGCCCTTTTCCCTGGGAAAAGAAAAGTGGCCCAGCCCAGGTTCCTGATGTCAGTTTGTAGGGTTCCCTTAGGACTTTCAGGGCAGCACAGGTTTGAGGTGGGGGCAGGTTGGGTCCTGGGACATATCCTCGTCCGTTCGGATATTTTGCAGGCAGCCGGCCACTCAGGGCCACTCAGGGCCACAGCCCCTGGAGACAAAGACCGGCCCTTTTCCCTGGGAAAGAAAAGTGGCCAGCCCAGGTTCCTGATGTCAGTTTGTAGGGTTCCCTTAGGACTTTCAGGGCAGCACAGGTTTGAGGTGGGGGCATGGTTGGGTCTGGGACATATCCTCGTCCGTTCGGATATTTTGCAGGCAGGCCGGCCACTCAGGGCCACAGCCCCTGGAGACAAAGACCGGCCCTTTTCCCTGGGAAAGAAAAGTGGCCAGCCCAGGTTCCTGATGTCCAGTTTGTAGGGTTCCCTTAGGACTTTCAGGGCAGCACAGGTTTGAGGTGGGGGCAGGTTGGGTCTGGGACATATCCTCGTCCGTTCGGATATTTTGCAGGCAGCCGGCCACTCAGGGCCCACAGCCCCTGGAGACAAAGACCGGCCCTTTTCCCTGGGAAAGAAAAGTGGCCAGCCCAGGTTCCTGATGTCAGTTTGTAGGGGGTTCCCTTAGGACTTTCAGGGCAGCACAGGTTTGAGGTGGGGGCAGGTTGGGTCTGGGACATATCCTCGTCCGTTCGGATATTTTTGCAGGCAGCCGGCCACTCAGGGGCCACTCAGGGCCACAGCCCCTGGAGACAAAGGACCGGCCCTTTTCCCTGGGAAAAGAAAAGTGGCCAGCCCAGCTTCCTGATGTCAGTTTGTAGGGTTCCCCTTAGGACTTTCAGGGCAGCACAGGTTTGAGGTTGGGGGCAGGTTGGGTCTGGGGACATATCCTCTCGTCCGTTCGGATATTTTGCAGGCAGCCGGCCACTCAGGCCACTCAGGGCCACAGCCCCTGGAGACAAAGACCGGCCCTTTTCCCTGGGAAAGAAAAAGTGGCCAGCCCAGGTTCCTGATGTCAGTTTGTAGGGTTCCCTTAGGACTTTCAGGGCAGCACAGGTTTGAGGTGGGGGGCAGGTTGGGTCTGGGACATATCCTCGTCCCGTTCGGATATTTGCAGGCAGCCGGCCACTCAGGGCCACTCAGGGCCACAGCCCCTGGAGACAAAGGACCGGCCCTTTTCCCTGGGAAAGAAAAAGTGGCCAGCCCAGGTTCCTGATGTCAGTTTGTAGGGTTCCCTTAGGACTTTCAGGGCAGCACAGGTTTGAGGTGGGGGCAGGTTGGGTCTGGGACATATCCTCGTCCGTTCGGATATTTTGCAGGCAGCCGGCCACTCAGGGCCACAGCCCCTGGAGACAAAGACCGGCCCTTTTCCCTGGGAAAGAAAAGTGGCCAGCCCAGGTTCCTGATGTCAGTTTGTAGGGTTCCCTTAGGACTTTCAGGGCAGCACAGGTTTGAGGTGGGGGCAGGTTGGGTCTGGGACATATCCTCGTCCGTTCGGATATTTTGCAGGCAGCCGGCCACTCACGGCCACTCAGGGCCACAGCCCCTGGAGACAAAGACCGGCCCTTTTCCCTGGGAAAGAAAAGTGGCCAGCCCAGGTTCCTGATGTCAGTTTGTAGGGGTTCCCTTAGGACTTTCAGGGGCAGCACAGGTTTGAGGTGGGGGCAGGTTGGGGTCTGGGACATATCCTCGTCCGTTCGGATATTTTGCAGGCAGCCGGCCACTCAGGGCCACAGCCCCTGGAGACAAAGACCCGGCCCTTTTCCCTGGGAAAGAAAAGTGGCCAGCCCAGGTTCCTGATGTCAGTTTGTAGGGTTCCCTTAGGACTTTCAGGGCAGCACAGGTTTGAGGTGGGGGCCAGGTTGGGTCTGGGACATATCCTCGTCCGTTCGGATATTTTTCAGGCAGCCGGCCACTCAGGGCCACTCAGGGCCACAGCCCCTGGAGACAAAGACCGGCCCTTTTCCCTGGGAAAGAAAAGTGGCCAGCCCCAGGTTTCCTGATGTCAGTTTGTAGGGTTTCCCCTTAGGACTTTCAGGGCAGCACAGGTTTGAGGTGGGGGGCAGGTTGGGTCTGGGACATATCCTCGTCCGTTCGGATATTTTGCAGGCAGCCGGCCACTCACGGCCCACTCAGGGCCCACAGCCCCTGGAGACAAAGACCAGGCCCTTTTCCCTGGGAAAGAAAAGTGGCCAGCCCAGCTTCCTGATGTCAGTTTGTAGGGTTCCCTTAGGACTGTCAGGGCAGCACAGGTTTGAGGTGGGGGCAGGTTTGGGTCTGGGACATATCCTCGTCCGTTCGGATATTTTGCAGGCAGCCGGCCCACTCAGGGCCACAGCCCCTGGAGACAAAGACCGGCCCTTTTCCCTGGGAAAGAAAAGTGGCCAGCCCAGGTTCCTGATGTCAGTTTGTAGGGTTCCCTTAGGACTTTCAGGGCAGCACAGGTTTGAGGTGGGGGCAGGTTGGTCTGGGACATATCCTCGTCCGTTCGGATATTTTGGCAGGCAGCCGGCCACTCAGGGCCACAGCCCCTGGAGACAAAGACCGGCCCTTTCCCTGGGAAAGAAAAGTGGCCAGCCCAGGTTCCTGATGTCAGTTTGTAGGGTTCCCTTAGGACTTTCAGGGCAGCACAGGTTTGAGGTGGGGCAGGTTGGGTCTGGGACATATCCTCGTCCCGTTCGGATATTTTGCAGGCAGCCGGCCTCTCAGGGCCACTCAGGGCCACAGCCCCTGGGAGACAAAGGACCGGCCCTTTTCCCCTGGGAAAGAAAAGTGGCCAGCCCAGGTTCCTGATGTCAGTTTGTAGGGTTCCCTTAGGACTTTTCAGGGCAGCACAGGTTTGAGGTGGGGGCAGGTTGGGTCTGGGACATATCCTCGTCCGTTCGGATATTTTGCAGGCAGCCGGCCACTCAGGGCCACAGCCCCTGGAGACAAAGACCGGCCCTTTTCCCTGGAAAGAAAAGTGGGCCAGCCCAGGTTCCTGATGTCAGTTTGTAGGGTTCCCTTAGGACTTTCAGGGCAGCACAGGTTTGAGGTGGGGGCAGGTTGGGTCTGGGACATATCCTCGTCCGTTCGGCATATTTTGCAGGCAGCCGGCCACTCAGGGCCACAGCCCCTGGAGGACAAAGACCGGCCCCTTTTCCCTGGGAAAGAAAAGTGGCCAGCCCAGGTTCCTGATGTCAGTTTGTAGGGTTCCCTTAGGACTTTCAGGGCAGCACAGGTTTGAGGTGGGGGCAGGTTGGGTCTGGGACATATCCTCGTCCGTTCGGATATTTTGCAGGCAGCCGGCCACTCAGGGCCACTCAGGGCCACAGCCCCTGGAGACAAAGACCGGCCCTTTTCCCTGGAAAGGAAAAGTGGCCAGCCCCAGCTTCCTGATGTCAGTTTGTAGGGTTCCCTTAGGACTTTCAGGGCAGCACAGGTTTGAGGTGGGGGCAGGTTGGGTCTGGGACATATCCTCGTCCGTTCGGATATTTTGCAGGCAGCCGGCCACTCAGGGCCACTCAGGGCCACAGCCCCTGGAGACAAAGACCGGCCCTTTTCCCTGGGAAAGAAAAGTGGCCAGCCCAGGTTCCTGATGTCAGTTTGTAGGGTTCCCTTAGGACTTTCAGGGCAGCACAGGTTTGAGGTGGGGGCAGGTTGGGTCTGGGACATATCCTCGTCCGTTCGGATATTTTGCAGGCAGCCGGCCACTCAGGGCCACTCAGGGCCACAGCCCCTGGAGACAAAGACCGGCCCTTTTCCCTGGGAAAGAAAAGTGGCCAGCCCAGGTTCCTGATGTCAGTTTGTAGGGTTCCCTTAGGACTTTCAGGGCAGCACAGGTTTGAGGTGGGGGCAGGTTGGGTCTGGGACATATCCTCGTCCGTTCGGATATTTTGCAGGCAGCCGGCCACTCAGGGCCACAGCCCCTGGAGACAAAGACCGGCCCTTTTCCCTGGGAAAGAAAAGTGGCCAGCCCAGGTTCCTGATGTCAGTTTGTAGGGTTCCCTTAGGACTTTCAGGGCAGCACAGGTTTGAGGTGGGGGGCAGGTTGGGTCTGGGACATATCCTCGTCCGTTCGGATATTTTGCAGGCAGCCGGCCACTCAGGGCCACAGCCCCTGGAGACAAAGACCGGCCCTTTTCCCTGGGAAAGAAAAGTGGCCAGCCCAGGTTCCTGATGTCAGTTTGTAGGGTTCCCTTAGGACTTTCAGGGCAGCACAGGTTTGAGGTGGGGGCAGGTTGGGTCTGGGACATATCCTCGTCCGTTCGGATATTTTGCAGGCAGCCGGCCACTCACAGCCACTCAGGGCCACAGCCCCTGGAGACAAAGACCGGCCCTTTTCCCTGGGAAAGAAAAGTGGCCAGCCCAGGTTCCTGATGTCAGTTTGTAGGGTTCCCTTAGGACTTTCAGGGCAGCACAGGTTTGAGGTGGGGGCAGGTTGGGTCTGGGACATATCCTCGTCCGTTCGGATATTTTGCAGGCAGCCGGCCACTCAGGGCCACAGCCCCTGGAGACAAAGACCGGCCCTTTTCCCTGGGAAAGAAAAGTGGCCAGCCCAGGTTCCTGATGTCAGTTTGTAGGGTTCCCTTAGGACTTTCAGGGCAGCACAGGTTTGAGGTGGGGGCAGGTTGGGTCTGGGACATATCCTCGTCCGTTCGGATATTTTGCAGGCAGCCGGCCACTCAGGGCCACTCAGGGCCACAGCCCCTGGAGACAAAGACCGGCCCTTTTCCCTGGGAAAGAAAAGTGGCCAGCCCAGCTTCCTGATGTCAGTTTGTAGGGTTCCCTTAGGACTTTCAGGGCAGCACAGGTTTGAGGTGGGGGCAGGTTGGGTCTGGGACATATCCTCATCCGTTCGGATATTTTGCAGGCAGCCGGCCACTCAGGGCCACAGCCCCTGGAGACAAAGACCGGCCCTTTTCCCTGGGAAAGAAAAGTGGCCAGCCCAGGTTCCTGATGTCAGTTTGTAGGGTTCCCTTAGGACTTTCAGGGCAGCACAGGTTTGAGGTGGGGGCAGGTTGGGTCTGGGACATATCCTCGTCCGTTCGGATATTTTGCAGGCAGCCGGCCACTCAGGGCCACTCAGGGTCACAGCCCCTGGAGACAAAGACCGGCCCTTTTCCCTGGGAAAGAAAAGTGGCCAGCCCAGGTTCCTGATGTCAGTTTGTAGGGTTCCCTTAGGACTTTCAGGGCAGCACAGGTTTGAGGTGGGGGCAGGTTGGGTCTGGGACATATCCTCGTCCGTTCGGATATTTTGCAGGCAGCCGGCCACTCAGGGCCACTCAGGGCCACAGCCCCTGGAGACAAAGACCGGCCCTTTTCCCTGGGAAAGAAAAGTGGCCAGCCCAGGTTCCTGATGTCAGTTTGTAGGGTTCCCTTAGGACTTTCAGGGCAGCACAGGTTTGAGGTGGGGGCAGGTTGGGTCTGGGACATATCCTCGTCCGTTCGGATATTTTGCAGGCAGCCGGCCACTCAGGGCCACTCAGGGCCACAGCCCCTGGAGACAAAGACCGGCCCTTTTCCCTGGGAAAGAAAAGTGGCCAGCCCAGGTTCCTGATGTCAGTTTGTAGGGTTCCCTTAGGACTTTCAGGGCAGCACAGGTTTGAGGTGGGGGCAGGTTGGGTCTGGGACATATCCTCGTCCGTTCGGATATTTTGCAGGCAGCCGGCCACTCAGGGCCACAGCTCCTGGAGACAAAGACCGGCCCTTTTCCCTGGGAAAGAAAAGTGGCCAGCCCAGGTTCCTGATGTCAGTTTGTAGGGTTCCCTTAGGACTTTCAGGGCAGCACAGGTTTGAGGTGGGGGCAGGTTGGGTCTGGGACATATCCTCGTCCGTTCGGATATTTTGCAGGCAGCCGGCCACTCAGGGCCACAGCCCCTGGAGACAAAGACCGGCCCTTTTCCCTGGGAAAGAAAAGTGGCCAGCCCAGGTTCCTGATGTCAGTTTGTAGGGTTCCCTTAGGACTTTCAGGGCAGCACAGGTTTGAGGTGGGGGCAGGTTGGGTCTGGGACATATCCTCGTCCGTTCGGATATTTTGCAGGCAGCCGGCCCACTCAGGGCCACAGCCCCTGGAGACAAAGACCGGCCCTTTTCCCTGGAAAGAAAAGTGGCCAGCCCAGGTTCCTGATGTCAGTTTGTAGGGTTCCCTTAGGACTTTCAGGGCAGCACAGGTTTGAGGTGGGGGCAGGTTGGGTCTGGGACATATCCTCGTCCGTTCGGATATTTTGCAGGCAGCCGGCCACTCAGGGCCACAGCCCCTGGAGACAAAGACCGGCCCTTTTCCCTGGGAAAGAAAAGTGGCCAGCCCAGGTTCCTGATGTCAGTTTGTAGGGTTCCCTTAGGGACTTTCAGGGCAGCACAGGTTTGAGGTGGGGGCAGGTTGGGTCTGGGACATATCCTCGTCCGTTCGGATATTTTGCAGGCAGCCGGCCACTCAGGGCCACAGCCCCTGGAGACAAAGACCGGGCCCTTTTCCCTGGGAAAGAAAAGTGGCCAGCCCAGGTTCCTGATGTCAGTTTGTAGGGTTCCCTTAGGACTGTCAGGGCAGCACAGGTTTGAGGTGGGGGCAGGTTGGGGTCTGGGACATATCCTCGTCCGTTCGGATATTTTGCAGGCAGCCGGCCACTCAGGGCCACAGCCCCTGGAGACAAAGACCGGCCCTTTTCCCTGGGAAAGAAAAGTGGCCAGCCCAGCTTCCTGATGTCAGTTTGTAGGGTTCCCTTAGGACTTTCAGGGCAGCACAGGTTTGAGGTGGGGGCAGGTTGGGTCTGGGACATATCCTCGTCCGTTCGGATATTTTGCAGGCAGCCGGCCACTCAGGGCCACAGCCCCTGGAGACAAAGACCGGCCCTTTTCCCTGGGAAAGAAAAGTGGCCAGCCCAGGTTCCTGATGTCAGTTTGTAGGGTTCCCTTAGGACTTTCAGGGCAGCACAAGGTTTGAGGTGGGGGCAGGTTGGGTCTGGGACATATCCTCGTCCGTTCGGATATTTTGCAGGCAGCCGGCCACTCAGGGCCACAGCCCCTGGAGACAAAGACCGGCCCTTTTCCCTGGGAAAGAAAAGTGGCCAGCCCAGGTTCCTGATGTCAGTTTGTAGGGTTCCCTTAGGACTTTCAGGGCAGCACAGGTTTGAGGTGGGGGCAGGTTGGGTCTGGGACATATCCTCGTCCGTTCGGATATTTTGCAGGCAGCCGGCCACTCAGGGCCACTCAGGGCCACAGCCCCTGGAGACAAAGACCGGCCCTTTTCCCTGGGAAAGAAAAGTGGCCAGCCCAGGTTCCTGATGTCAGTTTGTAGGGTTCCCTTAGGACTTTCAGGGCAGCACAGGTTTGAGGTGGGGGCAGGTTGGGTCTGGGACATATCCTCGTCCGTTCGGATATTTTGCAGGCAGCCGGCCACTCAGGGCCACAGCCCCTGGAGACAAAGACCGGCCCTTTTCCCTGGGAAAGAAAAGTGGCCAGCCCAGGTTCCTGATGTCAGTTTGTAGGGTTCCCTTAGGACTTTCAGGGCAGCACAGGTTTGAGGTGGGGGCAGGTTGGGTCTGGGACATATCCTCGTCCGTTCGGATATTTTGCAGGCAGCCGGCCACTCAGGGCCACTCAGGGTCACAGCCCCTGGAGACAAAGACCGGCCCTTTTCCCTGGGAAAGAAAAGTGGCCAGCCCAGGTTCCTGATGTCAGTTTGTAGGGTTCCCTTAGGACTTTCAGGGCAGCACAGGTTTGAGGTGGGGGCAGGTTGGGTCTGGGACATATCCTCGTCCGTTCGGATATTTTGCAGGCAGCCGGCCACTCAGGGCCACTCAGGGCCACAGCCCCTGGAGACAAAGACCGGCCCTTTTCCCTGGGAAAGAAAAGTGGCCAGCCCAGGTTCCTGATGTCAGTTTGTAGGGTTCCCTTAGGACTTTCAGGGCAGCACAGGTTTGAGGTGGGGGCAGGTTGGGTCTGGGACATATCCTCGTCCGTTCGGATATTTTGCAGGCAGCCGGCCACTCACAGCCACTCAGGGCCACAGCCCCTGGAGACAAAGACCGGCCCTTTTCCCTGGGAAAGAAAAGTGGCCAGCCCAGGTTCCTGATGTCAGTTTGTAGGGTTCCCTTAGGACTTTCAGGGCAGCACAGGTTTGAGGTGGGGGCAGGTTGGGTCTGGGACATATCCTCGTCCGTTCGGATATTTTGCAGGCAGCCGGCCACTCAGGGCCACAGCCCCTGGAGACAAAGACCGGCCCTTTTCCCTGGGAAAGAAAAGTGGCCAGCCCAGCTTCCTGATGTCAGTTTGTAGGGTTCCCTTAGGACTTTCAGGGCAGCACAGGTTTGAGGTGGGGGCAGGTTGGGTCTGGGACATATCCTCGTCCGTTCGGATATTTTGCAGGCAGCCGGCCACTCAGGGCCACAGCCCCTGGAGACAAAGACCGGCCCTTTTCCCTGGGAAAGAAAAGTGGCCAGCCCAGCTTCCTGATGTCAGTTTGTAGGGTTCCCTTAGGACTTTCAGGGCAGCACAGGTTTGAGGTGGGGGCAGGTTGGGTCTGGGACATATCCTCGTCCGTTCGGATATTTTGCAGGCAGCCGGCCACTCAGGGCCACAGCCCCTGGAGACAAAGACCGGCCCTTTTCCCTGGGAAAGAAAAGTGGCCAGCCCAGGTTCCTGATGTCAGTTTGTAGGGTTCCCTTAGGACTTTCAGGGCAGCACAGGTTTGAGGTGGGGGCAGGTTGGGTCTGGGACATATCCTCGTCCGTTCGGATATTTTGCAGGCAGCCGGCCACTCAGGGCCACAGCCCCTGGAGACAAAGACCGGCCCTTTTCCCTGGGAAAGAAAAGTGGCCAGCCCAGGTTCCTGATGTCAGTTTGTAGGGTTCCCTTAGGACTTTCAGGGCAGCACAGGTTTGAGGTGGGGGCAGGTTGGGTCTGGGACATATCCTCGTCCGTTCGGATATTTTGCAGGCAGCCGGCCACTCAGGGCCACAGCCCCTGGAGACAAAGACCGGCCCTTTTCCCTGGGAAAGAAAAGTGGCCAGCCCAGGTTCCTGATGTCAGTTTGTAGGGTTCCCTTAGGACTTTCAGGGCAGCACAGGTTTGAGGTGGGGGCAGGTTGGGTCTGGGACATATCCTCGTCCGTTCGGATATTTTGCAGGCAGCCGGCCACTCAGGGCCACAGCCCCTGGAGACAAAGACCGGCCCTTTTCCCTGGGAAAGAAAAGTGGCCAGCCCAGGTTCCTGATGTCAGTTTGTAGGGTTCCCTTAGGACTGTCAGGGCAGCACAGGTTTGAGGTGGGGGCAGGTTGGGTCTGGGACATATCCTCGTCCGTTCGGATATTTTGCAGGCAGCCGGCCACTCAGGGCCACAGCCCCTGGAGACAAAGACCGGCCCTTTTCCCTGGGAAAGAAAAGTGGCCAGCCCAGCTTCCTGATGTCAGTTTGTAGGGTTCCCTTAGGACTTTCAGGGCAGCACAGGTTTGAGGTGGGGGCAGGTTGGGTCTGGGACATATCCTCGTCCGTTCGGATATTTTGCAGGCAGCCGGCCACTCAGGGCCACAGCCCCTGGAGACAAAGACCGGCCCTTTTCCCTGGGAAAGAAAAGTGGCCAGCCCAGGTTCCTGATGTCAGTTTGTAGGGTTCCCTTAGGACTTTCAGGGCAGCACAGGTTTGAGGTGGGGGCAGGTTGGGTCTGGGACATATCCTCGTCCGTTCGGATATTTTGCAGGCAGCCGGCCACTCAGGGCCACAGCCCCTGGAGACAAAGACCGGCCCTTTTCCCTGGGAAAGAAAAGTGGCCAGCCCAGGTTCCTGATGTCAGTTTGTAGGGTTCCCTTAGGACTTTCAGGGCAGCACAGGTTTGAGGTGGGGGCAGGTTGGGTCTGGGACATATCCTCGTCCGTTTGGATATTTTGCAGGCAGCCGGCCACTCAGGGCCACAGCCCCTGGAGACAAAGACCGGCCCTTTTCCCTGGGAAAGAAAAGTGGCCAGCCCAGGTTCCTGATGTCAGTTTGTAGGGTTCCCTTAGGACTTTCAGGGCAGCACAGGTTTGAGGTGGGGGCAGGTTGGGTCTGGGACATATCCTCGTCCGTTCGGATATTTTGCAGGCAGCCGGCCACTCACGGCCACTCAGGGCCACAGCCCCTGGAGACAAAGACCGGCCCTTTTCCCTGGGAAAGAAAAGTGGCCAGCCCAGGTTCCTGATGTCAGTTTGTAGGGTTCCCTTAGGACTTTCAGGGCAGCACAGGTTTGAGGTGGGGGCAGGTTGGGTCTGGGACATATCCTCGTCCGTTCGGATATTTTGCAGGCAGCCGGCCACTCACGGCCACTCAGGGCCACAGCCCCTGGAGACAAAGACCGGCCCTTTTCCCTGGGAAAGAAAAGTGGCCAGCCCAGGTTCCTGATGTCAGTTTGTAGGGTTCCCTTAGGACTTTCAGGGCAGCACAGGTTTGAGGTGGGGGCAGGTTGGGTCTGGGACATATCCTCGTCCGTTCGGATATTTTGCAGGCAGCCGGCCACTCAGGGCCACAGCCCCTGGAGACAAAGACCGGCCCTTTTCCCTGGGAAAGAAAAGTGGCCAGCCCAGGTTCCTGATGTCAGTTTGTAGGGTTCCCTTAGGACTTTCAGGGCAGCACAGGTTTGAGGTGGGGGCAGGTTGGGTCTGGGACATATCCTCGTCCGTTCGGATATTTTGCAGGCAGCCGGCCACTCAGGGCCACAGCCCCTGGAGACAAAGACCGGCCCTTTTCCCTGGGAAAGAAAAGTGGCCAGCCCAGGTTCCTGATGTCAGTTTGTAGGGTTCCCTTAGGACTTTCAGGGCAGCACAGGTTTGAGGTGGGGGCAGGTTGGGTCTGGGACATATCCTCGTCCGTTCGGATATTTTGCAGGCAGCCGGCCACTCACAGCCACTCAGGGCCACAGCCCCTGGAGACAAAGACCGGCCCTTTTCCCTGGGAAAGAAAAGTGGCCAGCCCAGGTTCCTGATGTCAGTTTGTAGGGTTCCCTTAGGACTTTCAGGGCAGCACAGGTTTGAGGTGGGGGCAGGTTGGGTCTGGGACATATCCTCGTCCGTTCGGATATTTTGCAGGCAGCCGGCCACTCAGGGCCACAGCCCCTGGAGACAAAGACCGGCCCTTTTCCCTGGGAAAGAAAAGTGGCCAGCCCAGGTTCCTGATGTCAGTTTGTAGGGTTCCCTTAGGACTTTCAGGGCAGCACAGGTTTGAGGTGGGGGCAGGTTGGGTCTGGGACATATCCTCGTCCGTTCGGATATTTTGCAGGCAGCCGGCCACTCAGGGCCACTCAGGGCCACAGCCCCTGGAGACAAAGACCGGCCCTTTTCCCTGGGAAAGAAAAGTGGCCAGCCCAGGTTCCTGATGTCAGTTTGTAGGGTTCCCTTAGGACTTTCAGGGCAGCACAGGTTTGAGGTGGGGGCAGGTTGGGTCTGGGACATATCCTCGTCCGTTCGGATATTTTGCAGGCAGCCGGCCACTCAGGGCCACAGCCCCTGGAGACAAAGACCGGCCCTTTTCCCTGGGAAAGAAAAGTGGCCAGCCCAGCTTCCTGATGTCAGTTTGTAGGGTTCCCTTAGGACTTTCAGGGCAGCACAGGTTTGAGGTGGGGGCAGGTTGGGTCTGGGACATATCCTCGTCCGTTCGGATATTTTGCAGGCAGCCGGCCACTCAGGGCCACTCAGGGTCACAGCCCCTGGAGACAAAGACCGGCCCTTTTCCCTGGGAAAGAAAAGTGGCCAGCCCAGGTTCCTGATGTCAGTTTGTAGGGTTCCCTTAGGACTTTCAGGGCAGCACAGGTTTGAGGTGGGGGCAGGTTGGGTCTGGGACATATCCTCGTCCGTTCGGATATTTTGCAGGCAGCCGGCCACTCACGGCCACTCAGGGCCACAGCCCCTGGAGACAAAGACCGGCCCTTTTCCCTGGGAAAGAAAAGTGGCCAGCCCAGGTTCCTGATGTCAGTTTGTAGGGTTCCCTTAGGACTTTCAGGGCAGCACAGGTTTGAGGTGGGGGCAGGTTGGGTCTGGGACATATCCTCGTCCGTTCGGATATTTTGCAGGCAGCCGGCCACTCAGGGCCACTCAGGGCCACAGCCCCTGGAGACAAAGACCGGCCCTTTTCCCTGGGAAAGAAAAGTGGCCAGCCCAGGTTCCTGATGTCAGTTTGTAGGGTTCCCTTAGGACTTTCAGGGCAGCACAGGTTTGAGGTGGGGGCAGGTTGGGTCTGGGACATATCCTCGTCCGTTCGGATATTTTGCAGGCAGCCGGCCACTCAGGGCCACAGCCCCTGGAGACAAAGACCGGCCCTTTTCCCTGGGAAAGAAAAGTGGCCAGCCCAGGTTCCTGATGTCAGTTTGTAGGGTTCCCTTAGGACTTTCAGGGCAGCACAGGTTTGAGGTGGGGGCAGGTTGGGTCTGGGACATATCCTCGTCCGTTCGGATATTTTGCAGGCAGCCGGCCACTCAGGGCCACAGCCCCTGGAGACAAAGACCGGCCCTTTTCCCTGGGAAAGAAAAGTGGCCAGCCCAGGTTCCTGATGTCAGTTTGTAGGGTTCCCTTAGGACTTTCAGGGCAGCACAGGTTTGAGGTGGGGGCAGGTTGGGTCTGGGACATATCCTCGTCCGTTCGGATATTTTGCAGGCAGCCGGCCACTCAGGGCCACAGCCCCTGGAGACAAAGACCGGCCCTTTTCCCTGGGAAAGAAAAGTGGCCAGCCCAGGTTCCTGATGTCAGTTTGTAGGGTTCCCTTAGGACTTTCAGGGCAGCACAGGTTTGAGGTGGGGGCAGGTTGGGTCTGGGACATATCCTCGTCCGTTCGGATATTTTGCAGGCAGCCGGCCACTCAGGGCCACAGCCCCTGGAGACAAAGACCGGCCCTTTTCCCTGGGAAAGAAAAGTGGCCAGCCCAGGTTCCTGATGTCAGTTTGTAGGGTTCCCTTAGGACTTTCAGGGCAGCACAGGTTTGAGGTGGGGGCAGGTTGGGTCTGGGACATATCCTCGTCCGTTCGGATATTTTGCAGGCAGCCGGCCACTCAGGGCCACAGCCCCTGGAGACAAAGACCGGCCCTTTTCCCTGGGAAAGAAAAGTGGCCAGCCCAGGTTCCTGATGTCAGTTTGTAGGGTTCCCTTAGGACTTTCAGGGCAGCACAGGTTTGAGGTGGGGGCAGGTTGGGTCTGGGACATATCCTCGTCCGTTCGGATATTTTGCAGGCAGCCGGCCACTCAGGGCCACAGCCCCTGGAGACAAAGACCGGCCCTTTTCCCTGGGAAAGAAAAGTGGCCAGCCCAGGTTCCTGATGTCAGTTTGTAGGGTTCCCTTAGGACTTTCAGGGCAGCACAGGTTTGAGGTGGGGGCAGGTTGGGTCTGGGACATATCCTCGTCCGTTCGGATATTTTGCAGGCAGCCGGCCACTCAGGGCCACAGCCCCTGGAGACAAAGACCGGCCCTTTTCCCTGGGAAAGAAAAGTGGCCAGCCCAGGTTCCTGATGTCAGTTTGTAGGGTTCCCTTAGGACTTTCAGGGCAGCACAGGTTTGAGGTGGGGGCAGGTTGGGTCTGGGACATATCCTCGTCCGTTCGGATATTTTGCAGGCAGCCGGCCACTCAGGGCCACAGCCCCTGGAGACAAAGACCGGCCCTTTTCCCTGGGAAAGAAAAGTGGCCAGCCCAGGTTCCTGATGTCAGTTTGTAGGGTTCCCTTAGGACTTTCAGGGCAGCACAGGTTTGAGGTGGGGGCAGGTTGGGTCTGGGACATATCCTCGTCCGTTCGGATATTTTGCAGGCAGCCGGCCACTCAGGGCCACAGCCCCTGGAGACAAAGACCGGCCCTTTTCCCTGGGAAAGAAAAGTGGCCAGCCCAGGTTCCTGATGTCAGTTTGTAGGGTTCCCTTAGGACTTTCAGGGCAGCACAGGTTTGAGGTGGGGGCAGGTTGGGTCTGGGACATATCCTCGTCCGTTCGGATATTTTGCAGGCAGCCGGCCACTCAGGGCCACTCAGGGCCACAGCCCCTGGAGACAAAGACCGGCCCTTTTCCCTGGGAAAGAAAAGTGGCCAGCCCAGGTTCCTGATGTCAGTTTGTAGGGTTCCCTTAGGACTTTCAGGGCAGCACAGGTTTGAGGTGGGGGCAGGTTGGGTCTGGGACATATCCTCGTCCGTTCGGATATTTTGCAGGCAGCCGGCCACTCAGGGCCACAGCCCCTGGAGACAAAGACCGGCCCTTTTCCCTGGGAAAGAAAAGTGGCCAGCCCAGCTTCCTGATGTCAGTTTGTAGGGTTCCCTTAGGACTTTCAGGGCAGCACAGGTTTGAGGTGGGGGCAGGTTGGGTCTGGGACATATCCTCGTCCGTTCGGATATTTTGCAGGCAGCCGGCCACTCACGGCCACTCAGGGCCACAGCCCCTGGAGACAAAGACCGGCCCTTTTCCCTGGGAAAGAAAAGTGGCCAGCCCAGGTTCCTGATGTCAGTTTGTAGGGTTCCCTTAGGACTTTCAGGGCAGCACAGGTTTGAGGTGGGGGCAGGTTGGGTCTGGGACATATCCTCGTCCGTTCGGATATTTTGCAGGCAGCCGGCCACTCAGGGCCACAGCCCCTGGAGACAAAGACCGGCCCTTTTCCCTGGGAAAGAAAAGTGGCCAGCCCAGCTTCCTGATGTCAGTTTGTAGGGTTCCCTTAGGACTTTCAGGGCAGCACAGGTTTGAGGTGGGGGCAGGTTGGGTCTGGGACATATCCTCGTCCGTTCGGATATTTTGCAGGCAGCCGGCCACTCAGGGCCACAGCCCCTGGAGACAAAGACCGGCCCTTTTCCCTGGGAAAGAAAAGTGGCCAGCCCAGCTTCCTGATGTCAGTTTGTAGGGTTCCCTTAGGACTTTCAGGGCAGCACAGGTTTGAGGTGGGGGCAGGTTGGGTCTGGGACATATCCTCGTCCGTTCGGATATTTTGCAGGCAGCCGGCCACTCAGGGCCACAGCCCCTGGAGACAAAGACCGGCCCTTTTCCCTGGGAAAGAAAAGTGGCCAGCCCAGGTTCCTGATGTCAGTTTGTAGGGTTCCCTTAGGACTTTCAGGGCAGCACAGGTTTGAGGTGGGGGCAGGTTGGGTCTGGGACATATCCTCGTCCGTTCGGATATTTTGCAGGCAGCCGGCCACTCAGGGCCACAGCCCCTGGAGACAAAGACCGGCCCTTTTCCCTGGGAAAGAAAAGTGGCCAGCCCAGGTTCCTGATGTCAGTTTGTAGGGTTCCCTTAGGACTTTCAGGGCAGCACAGGTTTGAGGTGGGGGCAGGTTGGGTCTGGGACATATCCTCGTCCGTTCGGATATTTTGCAGGCAGCCGGCCACTCAGGGCCACTCAGGGCCACAGCCCCTGGAGACAAAGACCGGCCCTTTTCCCTGGGAAAGAAAAGTGTCCAGCCCAGGTTCCTGATGTCAGTTTGTAGGGTTCCCTTAGGACTTTCAGGGCAGCACAGGTTTGAGGTGGGGGCAGGTTGGGTCTGGGACATATCCTCGTCCGTTCGGATATTTTGCAGGCAGCCGGCCACTCACGGCCACAGCCCCTGGAGACAAAGACCGGCCCTTTTCCCTGGGAAAGAAAAGTGGCCAGCCCAGGTTCCTGATGTCAGTTTGTAGGGTTCCCTTAGGACTTTCAGGGCAGCACAGGTTTGAGGTGGGGGCAGGTTGGGTCTGGGACATATCCTCGTCCGTTCGGATATTTTGCAGGCAGCCGGCCACTCAGGGCCACAGCCCCTGGAGACAAAGACCGGCCCTTTTCCCTGGGAAAGAAAAGTGGCCAGCCCAGGTTCCTGATGTCAGTTTGTAGGGTTCCCTTAGGACTTTCAGGGCAGCACAGGTTTGAGGTGGGGGCAGGTTGGGTCTGGGACATATCCTCGTCCGTTCGGATATTTTGCAGGCAGCCGGCCACTCAGGGCCACTCAGGGCCACAGCCCCTGGAGACAAAGACCGGCCCTTTTCCCTGGGAAAGAAAAGTGGCCAGCCCAGGTTCCTGATGTCAGTTTGTAGGGTTCCCTTAGGACTTTCAGGGCAGCACAGGTTTGAGGTGGGGGCAGGTTGGGTCTGGGACATATCCTCGTCCGTTCGGATATTTTGCAGGCAGCCGGCCACTCAGGGCCACTCAGGGCCACAGCCCCTGGAGACAAAGACCGGCCCTTTTCCCTGGGAAAGAAAAGTGGCCAGCCCAGGTTCCTGATGTCAGTTTGTAGGGTTCCCTTAGGACTTTCAGGGCAGCACAGGTTTGAGGTGGGGGCAGGTTGGGTCTGGGACATATCCTCGTCCGTTCGGATATTTTGCAGGCAGCCGGCCACTCAGGGCCACAGCCCCTGGAGACAAAGACCGGCCCTTTTCCCTGGGAAAGAAAAGTGGCCAGCCCAGCTTCCTGATGTCAGTTTGTAGGGTTCCCTTAGGACTTTCAGGGCAGCACAGGTTTGAGGTGGGGGCAGGTTGGGTCTGGGACATATCCTCGTCCGTTCGGATATTTTGCAGGCAGCCGGCCACTCAGGGCCACAGCCCCTGGAGACAAAGACCGGCCCTTTTCCCTGGGAAAGAAAAGTGGCCAGCCCAGGTTCCTGATGTCAGTTTGTAGGGTTCCCTTAGGACTTTCAGGGCAGCACAGGTTTGAGGTGGGGGCAGGTTGGGTCTGGGACATATCCTCGTCCGTTCGGATATTTTGCAGGCAGCCGGCCACTCAGGGCCACAGCCCCTGGAGACAAAGACCGGCCCTTTTCCCTGGGAAAGAAAAGTGGCCAGCCCAGGTTCCTGATGTCAGTTTGTAGGGTTCCCTTAGGACTTTCAGGGCAGCACAGGTTTGAGGTGGGGGCAGGTTGGGTCTGGGACATATCCTCGTCCGTTCGGATATTTTGCAGGCAGCCGGCCACTCAGGGCCACAGCCCCTGGAGACAAAGACCGGCCCTTTTCCCTGGGAAAGAAAAGTGGCCAGCCCAGGTTCCTGATGTCAGTTTGTAGGGTTCCCTTAGGACTTTCAGGGCAGCACAGGTTTGAGGTGGGGGCAGGTTGGGTCTGGGACATATCCTCGTCCGTTCGGATATTTTGCAGGCAGCCGGCCACTCAGGGCCACAGCCCCTGGAGACAAAGACCGGCCCTTTTCCCTGGGAAAGAAAAGTGGCCAGCCCAGGTTCCTGATGTCAGTTTGTAGGGTTCCCTTAGGACTTTCAGGGCAGCACAGGTTTGAGGTGGGGGCAGGTTGGGTCTGGGACATATCCTCGTCCGTTCGGATATTTTGCAGGCAGCCGGCCACTCACGGCCACTCAGGGCCACAGCCCCTGGAGACAAAGACCGGCCCTTTTCCCTGGGAAAGAAAAGTGGCCAGCCCAGGTTCCTGATGTCAGTTTGTAGGGTTCCCTTAGGACTTTCAGGGCAGCACAGGTTTGAGGTGGGGGCAGGTTGGGTCTGGGACATATCCTCGTCCGTTCGGATATTTTGCAGGCAGCCGGCCACTCACGGCCACTCAGGGCCACAGCCCCTGGAGACAAAGACCGGCCCTTTTCCCTGGGAAAGAAAAGTGGCCAGCCCAGGTTCCTGATGTCAGTTTGTAGGGTTCCCTTAGGACTTTCAGGGCAGCACAGGTTTGAGGTGGGGGCAGGTTGGGTCTGGGACATATCCTCGTCCGTTCGGATATTTTGCAGGCAGCCGGCCACTCACAGCCACTCAGGGCCACAGCCCCTGGAGACAAAGACCGGCCCTTTTCCCTGGGAAAGAAAAGTGGCCAGCCCAGGTTCCTGATGTCAGTTTGTAGGGTTCCCTTAGGACTTTCAGGGCAGCACAGGTTTGAGGTGGGGGCAGGTTGGGTCTGGGACATATCCTCGTCCGTTCGGATATTTTGCAGGCAGCCGGCCACTCAGGGCCACAGCCCCTGGAGACAAAGACCGGCCCTTTTCCCTGGGAAAGAAAAGTGGCCAGCCCAGGTTCCTGATGTCAGTTTGTAGGGTTCCCTTAGGACTTTCAGGGCAGCACAGGTTTGAGGTGGGGGCAGGTTGGGTCTGGGACATATCCTCGTCCGTTCGGATATTTTGCAGGCAGCCGGCCACTCAGGGCCACAGCCCCTGGAGACAAAGACCGGCCCTTTTCCCTGGGAAAGAAAAGTGGCCAGCCCAGGTTCCTGATGTCAGTTTGTAGGGTTCCCTTAGGACTTTCAGGGCAGCACAGGTTTGAGGTGGGGGCAGGTTGGGTCTGGGACATATCCTCGTCCGTTCGGATATTTTGCAGGCAGCCGGCCACTCAGGGCCACAGCCCCTGGAGACAAAGACCGGCCCTTTTCCCTGGGAAAGAAAAGTGGCCAGCCCAGGTTCCTGATGTCAGTTTGTAGGGTTCCCTTAGGACTTTCAGGGCAGCACAGGTTTGAGGTGGGGGCAGGTTGGGTCTGGGACATATCCTCGTCCGTTCGGATATTTTGCAGGCAGCCGGCCACTCAGGGCCACAGCCCCTGGAGACAAAGACCGGCCCTTTTCCCTGGGAAAGAAAAGTGGCCAGCCCAGGTTCCTGATGTCAGTTTGTAGGGTTCCCTTAGGACTTTCAGGGCAGCACAGGTTTGAGGTGGGGGCAGGTTGGGTCTGGGACATATCCTCGTCCGTTCGGATATTTTGCAGGCAGCCGGCCACTCAGGGCCACTCAGGGCCACAGCCCCTGGAGACAAAGACCGGCCCTTTTCCCTGGGAAAGAAAAGTGGCCAGCCCAGGTTCCTGATGTCAGTTTGTAGGGTTCCCTTAGGACTTTCAGGGCAGCACAGGTTTGAGGTGGGGGCAGGTTGGGTCTGGGACATATCCTCGTCCGTTCGGATATTTTGCAGGCAGCCGGCCACTCAGGGCCACAGCCCCTGGAGACAAAGACCGGCCCTTTTCCCTGGGAAAGAAAAGTGGCCAGCCCAGCTTCCTGATGTCAGTTTGTAGGGTTCCCTTAGGACTTTCAGGGCAGCACAGGTTTGAGGTGGGGGCAGGTTGGGTCTGGGACATATCCTCGTCCGTTCGGATATTTTGCAGGCAGCCGGCCACTCACGGCCACTCAGGGCCACAGCCCCTGGAGACAAAGACCGGCCCTTTTCCCTGGGAAAGAAAAGTGGCCAGCCCAGGTTCCTGATGTCAGTTTGTAGGGTTCCCTTAGGACTTTCAGGGCAGCACAGGTTTGAGGTGGGGGCAGGTTGGGTCTGGGACATATCCTCGTCCGTTCGGATATTTTGCAGGCAGCCGGCCACTCAGGGCCACAGCCCCTGGAGACAAAGACCGGCCCTTTTCCCTGGGAAAGAAAAGTGGCCAGCCCAGGTTCCTGATGTCAGTTTGTAGGGTTCCCTTAGGACTTTCAGGGCAGCACAGGTTTGAGGTGGGGGCAGGTTGGGTCTGGGACATATCCTCGTCCGTTCGGATATTTTGCAGGCAGCCGGCCACTCAGGGCCACAGCCCCTGGAGACAAAGACCGGCCCTTTTCCCTGGGAAAGAAAAGTGGCCAGCCCAGGTTCCTGATGTCAGTTTGTAGGGTTCCCTTAGGACTTTCAGGGCAGCACAGGTTTGAGGTGGGGGCAGGTTGGGTCTGGGACATATCCTCGTCCGTTCGGATATTTTGCAGGCAGCCGGCCACTCAGGGCCACAGCCCCTGGAGACAAAGACCGGTCCTTTTCCCTGGGAAAGAAAAGTGGCCAGCCCAGCTTCCTGATGTCAGTTTGTAGGGTTCCCTTAGGACTTTCAGGGCAGCACAGGTTTGAGGTGGGGGCAGGTTGGGTCTGGGACATATCCTCGTCCGTTCGGATATTTTGCAGGCAGCCGGCCACTCAGGGCCACAGCCCCTGGAGACAAAGACCGGCCCTTTTCCCTGGGAAAGAAAAGTGGCCAGCCCAGGTTCCTGATGTCAGTTTGTAGGGTTCCCTTAGGACTTTCAGGGCAGCACAGGTTTGAGGTGGGGGGCAGGTTGGGTCTGGGACATATCCTCGTCCGTTCGGATATTTTGCAGGCAGCCGGCCACTCAGGGCCACAGCCCCTGGAGACAAAGACCGGCCCTTTTCCCTTGGAAAGAAAAGTGGCCAGCCCAGGTTCCTGATATCAGTTTGTAGGGTTCCCTTGGGACTGTCAGGGCAGCACAGGTTTGAGGTGGGGGCAGGTTGGGTCTGGGACATATCCTCGTCCGTTCGGATATTTTGCAGGCAGCCGGCCACTCAGGGCCACAGCCCCTGGAGACAAAGACCGGCCCTTTTCCCTGGGAAAGAAAAGTGGCCAGCCCAGGTTCCTGATGTCAGTTTGTAGGGTTCCCTTAGGACTTTCAGGGCAGCACAGGTTTGAGGTGGGGGCAGGTTGGGTCTGGGACATATCCTCGTCCGTTCGGATATTTTGCAGGCAGCCGGCCACTCACGGCCACTCAGGGCCACAGCCCCTGGAGACAAAGACCCAATGACCAGCCCTTTTCCCTGGGAAAGAAAAGTGGCCAGCCCAGGTTCCTGATGTCAGTTTGTAGGGTTCCCTTAGGACTTTCAGGGCAGCACAGGTTTGAGGTGGGGGCAGGTTGGGTCTGGGACATATCCTCGTCCGTTCGGATATTTTGCAGGCAGCCGGCCACTCACGGCCACTCAGGGCCACAGCCCCTGGAGACAAAGACCGGCCCTTTTCCCTGGGAAAGAAAAGTGGCCAGCCCAGGTTCCTGATGTCAGTTTGTAGGGTTCCCTTAGGACTTTCAGGGCAGCACAGGTTTGAGGTGGGGGCAGGTTGGGTCTGGGACATATCCTCGTCCGTTCGGATATTTTGCAGACAGCCGGCCACTCAGGGCCACAGCCCCTGGGGACAATGACCAGCCCTTTTCCCTGGGAAAGAAAAGTGGCCAGCCCAGGTTCCTGATGTCAGTTTGTAGGGTTCCCTTAGGACTGTCAGGGCAGCACAGGTTTGAGGTGGGGGCAGGTTGGGTCTGGGACATATCCTCGTCCGTTCGGATATTTTGCAGGCAGCCGGCCACTCACGGCCACTCAGGGCCACAGCCCCTGGAGACAAAGACCGGCCCTTTTCCCTGGGAAAGAAAAGTGGCCAGCCCAGGTTCCTGATGTCAGTTTGTAGGGTTCCCTTAGGACTTTCAGGGCAGCACAGGTTTGAGGTGGGGGCAGGTTGGGTCTGGGACATATCCTCGTCCGTTCGGATATTTTGCAGGCAGCCGGCCACTCAGGGCCACAGCCCCTGGGGACAATGACCAGCCCTTTTCCCTGGGAAAGAAAAGTGGCCAGCCCAGGTTCCTGATGTCAGTTTGTAGGGTTCCCTTGGGACTGTCAGGGCAGCACAGGTTTGAGGTGGGGGCAGGTTGGGTCTGGGACATATCCTCGTCCGTTCGGATATTTTGCAGGCAGCCTGCCACTCAGGGCCACAGTCCCCGGAGACAAAGACCGGCCCTTTTCCCTGGGAAAGAAAAGTGGCCAGCCCAGGTTCCTGATGTCAGTTTGTAGGGTTCCCTTAGGACTTTCAGGGCAGCACAGGTTTGAGGTGGGGGCAGGTTGGGTCTGGGACATATCCTCGTCCGTTCGGATATTTTGCAGGCAGCCGGCCACTCAGGGCCACTCAGCCGGCCACAGCCCCTGGAGACAAAGACCGGCCCTTTTCCCTGGGAAAGAAAAGTGGCCAGCCCAGGTTCCTGATGTCAGTTTGTAGGGTTCTCTTGGGACTGTCAGGGCAGCACAGGTTTGAGGTGGGGGCAGGTTGGGTCTGGGACATATCCTCGTCCGTTCGGATATTTTGCAGGCAGCCGGCCACTCAGGGCCACAGCCCCTGGAGACAAAGACCGGCCCTTTTCCCTGGGAAAGAAAAGTGGCCAGCCCAGGTTCCTGATGTCAGTTTGTAGGGTTCTCTTAGGACTGTCAGGGCAGCACAGGTTTGAGGTGGGGGCAGGTTGGGTCTGGGACATATCCTCGTCCGTTCGGATATTTTGCAGGCAGCCGGCCACTCAGGGCCACAGCCCCTGGAGACAAAGACCGGCCCTTTTCCCTGGGAAAGAAAAGTGGCCAGCCCAGGTTCCTGATGTCAGTTTGTAGGGTTCCCTTAGGACTTTCAGGGCAGCACAGGTTTGAGGTGGGGGCAGGTTGGGTCTGGGACATATCCTCGTCCGTTCGGATATTTTGCAGGCAGCCGGCCACTCAGGGCCACAGCCCCTGGAGACAAAGACCGGCCCTTTTCCCTGGGAAAGAAAAGTGGCCAGCCCAGGTTCCTGATGTCAGTTTGTAGGGTTCTCTTTGGACTGTCAGGGCAGCACAGGTTTGAGGTGGGGGCAGGTTGGGTCTGGGACATATCCTCGTCCGTTCGGATATTTTGCAGGCAGCCGGCCACTCAGGGCCACAGCCCCTGGAGACAAAGACCGGCCCTTTTCCCTGGGAAAGAAAAGTGGCCAGCCCAGGTTCCTGATGTCAGTTTGTAGGGTTCCCTTAGGACTTTCAGGGCCGCACAGGTTTGAGGTGGGGGCAGGTTGGGTCTGGGACATATCCTCGTCCGTTCGGATATTTTGCAGGCAGCCGGCCACTCAGGGCCACAGCCCCTGGAGACAAAGACCGGCCCTTTTCCCTGGGAAAGAAAAGTGGCCAGCCCAGGTTCCTGATGTCAGTTTGTAGGGTTCCCTTAGGACTTTCAGGGCAGCACAGGTTTGAGGTGGGGGCAGGTTGGGTCTGGGACATATCCTCGTCCGTTCAGATATTTTGCAGGCAGCCGGCCACTCAGGGCCACAGCCCCTGGAGACAAAGACCGGCCCTTTTCCCTGGGAAAGAAAAGTGGCCAGCCCAGGTTCCTGATGTCAGTGTGTAAGGTTCCCTTGGGACTGTCAGGGCAGCACAGGTTTGAGGTGGGGGCAGGTTGGGTCTGGGACATATCCTCGTCCGTTCGGATATTTTGCAGGCAGCCGGCCACTCAGGGCCACAGCCCCCGGAGACAAAGACCGGCCCTTTTCCCTGGGAAAGAAAAGTGGCCAGCCCAGGTTCCTGATGTCAGTTTGTAGGGTTCCCTTGGGACTGTCAGGGCAGCACAGGTTTGAGGTGGGGGCAGGTTGGGTCTGGGACATATCCTCGTCCGTTCGGATATTTTGCAGGCAGCCGGCCACTCAGGGCCACAGCCCCTGGCGACAATGACCAGCCCTTTTCCCTGGGAAAGAAAAGTGGCCAGCCCAGGTTCCTGATGTCAGTTTGTAGGGTTCCCTTAGGACTTTCAGGGCAGCACAGGTTTGAGGTGGGGGCAGGTTGGGTCTGGGACATATCCTCGTCCGTTCGGATATTTTGCAGGCAGCCGGCCACTCAGGGCCACAGCCCCTGGAGACAAAGACCGGCCCTTTTCCCTGGGAAAGAAAAGTGGCCAGCCCAGGTTCCTGATGTCAGTTTGTAGGGTTCTCTTCGGACTGTCAGGGCAGCACAGGTTTGAGGTGGGGGCAGGTTGGGTCTGGGACATATCCTCGTCCGTTCGGATATTTTGCAGGCAGCCGGCCACTCAGGGCCACAGCCCCTGGGGACAATGACGGGCCCTTTTCCCTGGGAAAGAAAAGTGGCCAGCCCAGGTTCCTGATGTCAGTTTGTAGGGTTCCCTTAGGACTTTCAGGGCAGCACAGGTTTGAGGTGGGGGCAGGTTGGGTCTGGGACATATCCTCGTCCGTTCGGATATTTTGCAGGCAGCCGGCCACTCAGGGCCACAGCCCCTGGGGACAATGACCGGCCCTTTTCCCTGGGAAAGAAAAGTGGCCAGCCCAGGTTCCTGATGTCAGTTTGTAGGGTTCCCTTAGGACTTTCAGGGCAGCACAGGTTTGAGGTGGGGGCAGGTTGGGTCTGGGACATATCCTCGTCCGTTCGGATATTTTGCAGGCAGCCGGCCACTCACGGCCACTCAGCCGGCCACAGCCCCTGGAGACAAAGACCGGCCCTTTTCCCTGGGAAAGAAAAGTGGCCAGCCCAGGTTCCTGATGTCAGTTTGTAGGGTTCTCTTGGGACTGTCAGGGCAGCACAGGTTTGAGGTGGGGGCAGGTTGGGTCTGGGACATATCCTCGTCCGTTCAGATATTTTGCAGGCAGCCGGCCACTCACGGCCACTCAGGACCACAGCCCCTGGAGACAAAGACCGGCCCTTTTCCCTGGGAAAGAAAAGTGGCCAGCCCAGGTTCCTGATGTCAGTTTGTAGGGTTCCCTTAGGACTTTCAGGGCAGCACAGGTTTGAGGTGGGGGCAGGTTGGGTCTGGGACATATCCTCATCCGTTCAGATATTTTGCAGGCAGCCGGCCACTCAGGGCCATAGCCCCTGGAGACAAAGACCGGCCCTTTTCCCTGGGAAAGAAAAGTGGCCAGCCCAGGTTCCTGATGTCAGTTTGTAAGGTTCCCTTGGGACTGTCAGGGCAGCACAGGTTTGAGGTGGGGGCAGGTTGGGTCTGGGACATATCCTCGTCCGTTCGGATATTTTGCAGGCAGCCGGCCACTCAAGGGCCTCAGCCCCTGGAGACAAAGACCGGCCCTTTTCCCTGGGAAAGAAAAGTGGCCAGCCCAGCTTCCTGATGTCAGTTTGTAGGGTTCCCTTAGGACTTTCAGGGCAGCACAGGTTTGAGGTGGGGGCAGGTTGGGTCTGGGACATATCCTCGTCCGTTCGGATATTTTGCAGGCAGCCGGCCACTCAGGGCCACAGCCCCTGGGGACAATGACCAGCCCTTTTCCCTGGGAAAGAAAAGTGGCCAGCCCAGGTTCCTGATGTCAGTTTGTAGGGTTCCCTTAGGACTTTCAGGGCAGCACAGGTTTGAGGTGGGGGCAGGTTGGGTCTGGGACATATCCTCGTCCGTTCGGATATTTTGCAGGCAGCCGGCCACTCACGGCCACTCAGGGCCACAGCCCCTGGAGACAAAGACCGGCCCTTTTCCCTGGGAAAGAAAAGTGGCCAGCCCAGGTTCCTGATGTCAGTTTGTAGGGTTCCCTTAGGACTTTCAGGGCAGCACAGGTTTGAGGTGGGGGCAGGTTGGGTCTGGCACATATCCTCGTCCGTTCGGATATTTTGCAGGCAGCCGGCCACTCAAGGGCCTCAACCCCTGGAGACAAAGACCGGCCCTTTTCCCTGGGAAAGAAAAGTGGCCAGCCCAGCTTCCTGATGTCAGTTTGTAGGGTTCCCTTAGGACTTTCAGGGCAGCACAGGTTTGAGGTGGGGGCAGGTTGGGTCTGGGACATATCCTCGTCCGTTCGGATATTTTGCAGACAGCCGGCCACTCAGGGCCACAGCCCCTGGGGACAATGACCAGCCCTTTTCCCTGGGAAAGAAAAGTGGCCAGCCCAGGTTCCTGATGTCAGTTTGTAGGGTTCCCTTAGGACTGTCAGGGCAGCACAGGTTTGAGGTGGGGGCAGGTTGGGTCTGGGACATATCCTCGTCCGTTCGGATATTTTGCAGGCAGCCGGCCACTCAGGGCCACAGCCCCTGGAGACAAAGACCGGCCCTTTTCCCTGGGAAAGAAAAGTGGCCAGCCCAGGTTCCTGATGTCAGTTTGTAGGGTTCCCTTAGGACTTTCAGGGCAGCACAGGTTTGAGGTGGGGGCAGGTTGGGTCTGGGACATATCCTCGTCCGTTCGGATATTTTGCAGGCAGCCGGCCACTCACGGCCACTCAGCCGGCCACAGCCCCTGGAGACAAAGACCGGCCCTTTTCCCTGGGAAAGAAAAGTGGCCAGCCCAGGTTCCTGATGTCAGTTTGTAGGGTTCCCTTAGGACTTTCAGGGCAGCACAGGTTTGAGGTGGGGGCAGGTTGGGTCTGGGACATATCCTCGTCCGTTCGGATATTTTGCAGGCAGCCGGCCACTCAGGGCCACAGCCCCTGGAGACAAAGACCGGCCCTTTTCCCTGGGAAAGAAAAGTGGCCAGCCCAGGTTCCTGATGTCAGTGTGTAAGGTTCCCTTGGGACTGTCAGGGCAGCACAGGTTTGAGGTGGGGGCAGGTTGGGTCTGGGACATATCCTCGTCCGTTCGGATATTTTGCAGGCAGCCGGCCACTCAGGGCCACAGCCCCCGGAGACAAAGACCGGCCCTTTTCCCTGGGAAAGAAAAGTGGCCAGCCCAGGTTCCTGATGTCAGTTTGTAGGGTTCCCTTGGGACTGTCAGGGCAGCACAGGTTTGAGGTGGGGGCAGGTTGGGTCTGGGACATATCCTCGTCCGTTCGGATATTTTGCAGGCAGCCGGCCACTCAGGGCCACAGCCCCTGGCGACAATGACCAGCCCTTTTCCCTGGGAAAGAAAAGTGGCCAGCCCAGGTTCCTGATGTCAGTTTGTAGGGTTCCCTTAGGACTTTCAGGGCAGCACAGGTTTGAGGTGGGGGCAGGTTGGGTCTGGGACATATCCTCGTCCGTTCGGATATTTTGCAGGCAGCCGGCCACTCAGGGCCACAGCCCCTGGAGACAAAGACCGGCCCTTTTCCCTGGGAAAGAAAAGTGGCCAGCCCAGGTTCCTGATGTCAGTTTGTAGGGTTCTCTTCGGACTGTCAGGGCAGCACAGGTTTGAGGTGGGGGCAGGTTGGGTCTGGGACATATCCTCGTCCGTTCGGATATTTTGCAGGCAGCCGGCCACTCAGGGCCACAGCCCCTGGGGACAATGACGGGCCCTTTTCCCTGGGAAAGAAAAGTGGCCAGCCCAGGTTCCTGATGTCAGTTTGTAGGGTTCCCTTAGGACTTTCAGGGCAGCACAGGTTTGAGGTGGGGGCAGGTTGGGTCTGGGACATATCCTCGTCCGTTCGGATATTTTGCAGGCAGCCGGCCACTCAGGGCCACAGCCCCTGGGGACAATGACCGGCCCTTTTCCCTGGGAAAGAAAAGTGGCCAGCCCAGGTTCCTGATGTCAGTTTGTAGGGTTCCCTTAGGACTTTCAGGGCAGCACAGGTTTGAGGTGGGGGCAGGTTGGGTCTGGGACATATCCTCGTCCGTTCGGATATTTTGCAGGCAGCCGGCCACTCACGGCCACTCAGCCGGCCACAGCCCCTGGAGACAAAGACCGGCCCTTTTCCCTGGGAAAGAAAAGTGGCCAGCCCAGGTTCCTGATGTCAGTTTGTAGGGTTCTCTTGGGACTGTCAGGGCAGCACAGGTTTGAGGTGGGGGCAGGTTGGGTCTGGGACATATCCTCGTCCGTTCAGATATTTTGCAGGCAGCCGGCCACTCACGGCCACTCAGGACCACAGCCCCTGGAGACAAAGACCGGCCCTTTTCCCTGGGAAAGAAAAGTGGCCAGCCCAGGTTCCTGATGTCAGTTTGTAGGGTTCCCTTAGGACTTTCAGGGCAGCACAGGTTTGAGGTGGGGGCAGGTTGGGTCTGGGACATATCCTCATCCGTTCAGATATTTTGCAGGCAGCCGGCCACTCAGGGCCATAGCCCCTGGAGACAAAGACCGGCCCTTTTCCCTGGGAAAGAAAAGTGGCCAGCCCAGGTTCCTGATGTCAGTTTGTAAGGTTCCCTTGGGACTGTCAGGGCCGCACAGGTTTGAGGTGGGGGCAGGTTGGGTCTGGGACATATCCTCGTCCGTTCGGATATTTTGCAGGCAGCCGGCCACTCAAGGGCCTCAGCCCCTGGAGACAAAGACCGGCCCTTTTCCCTGGGAAAGAAAAGTGGCCAGCCCAGGTTCCTGATGTCAGTTTGTAGGGTTCCCTTAGGACTTTCAGGGCAGCACAGGTTTGAGGTGGGGGCAGGTTGGGTCTGGGACATATCCTCGTCCGTTCGGATATTTTGCAGGCAGCCGGCCACTCAGGGCCACAGCCCCTGGGGACAATGACCAGCCCTTTTCCCTGGGAAAGAAAAGTGGCCAGCCCAGGTTCCTGATGTCAGTTTGTAGGGTTCTCTTTGGACTGTCAGGGCAGCACAGGTTTGAGGTGGGGGCAGGTTGGGTCTGGGACATATCCTCGTCCGTTCGGATATTTTGCAGGCAGCCGGCCACTCACGGCCACTCAGGGCCACAGCCCCTGGAGACAAAGACCGGCCCTTTTCCCTGGGAAAGAAAAGTGGCCAGCCCAGGTTCCTGATGTCAGTTTGTAGGGTTCCCTTAGGACTTTCAGGGCAGCACAGGTTTGAGGTGGGGGCAGGTTGGGTCTGGCACATATCCTCGTCCGTTCGGATATTTTGCAGGCAGCCGGCCACTCAAGGGCCTCAACCCCTGGAGACAAAGACCGGCCCTTTTCCCTGGGAAAGAAAAGTGGCCAGCCCAGCTTCCTGATGTCAGTTTGTAGGGTTCCCTTAGGACTTTCAGGGCAGCACAGGTTTGAGGTGGGGGCAGGTTGGGTCTGGGACATATCCTCGTCCGTTCGGATATTTTGCAGGCAGCCGGCCACTCAGGGCCACAGCCCCTGGGGACAATGACCAGCCCTTTTCCCTGGGAAAGAAAAGTGGCCAGCCCAGGTTCCTGATGTCAGTTTGTAGGGTTCCCTTAGGACTTTCAGGGCAGCACAGGTTTGAGGTGGGGGCAGGTTGGGTCTGGGACATATCCTCGTCCGTTCGGATATTTTGCAGGCAGCCGGCCACTCACGGCCACTCAGGGCCACAGCCCCTGGAGACAAAGACCGGCCCTTTTCCCTGGGAAAGAAAAGTGGCCAGCCCAGGTTCCTGATGTCAGTTTGTAGGGTTCCCTTAGGACTTTCAGGGCAGCACAGGTTTGAGGTGGGGGCAGGTTGGGTCTGGCACATATCCTCGTCCGTTCGGATATTTTGCAGGCAGCCGGCCACTCAAGGGCCTCAACCCCTGGAGACAAAGACCGGCCCTTTTCCCTGGGAAAGAAAAGTGGCCAGCCCAGGTTCCTGATGTCAGTTTGTAGGGTTCCCTTAGGACTTTCAGGGCAGCACAGGTTTGAGGTGGGGGCAGGTTGGGTCTGGGACATATCCTCGTCCGTTCGGATATTTTGCAGGCAGCCGGCCACTCACGGCCACTCAGCCGGCCACAGCCCCTGGAGACAAAGACCGGCCCTTTTCCCTGGGAAAGAAAAGTGGCCAGCCCAGGTTCCTGATGTCAGTTTGTAGGGTTCCCTTAGGACTTTCAGGGCAGCACAGGTTTGAGGTGGGGGCAGGTTGGGTCTGGGACATATCCTCGTCCGTTCGGATATTTTGCAGGCAGCCGGCCACTCAGGGCCACAGCCCCTGGGGACAATGACCAGCCCTTTTCCCTGGGAAAGAAAAGTGGCCAGCCCAGGTTCCTGATGTCAGTTTGTAGGGTTCCCTTAGGACTTTCAGGGCAGCACAGGTTTGAGGTGGGGGCAGGTTGGGTCTGGGACATATCCTCGTCCGTTCGGATATTTTGCAGGCAGCCGGCCACTCACGGCCACTCAGGGCCACAGCCCCTGGAGACAAAGACCGGCCCTTTTCCCTGGGAAAGAAAAGTGGCCAGCCCAGGTTCCTGATGTCAGTTTGTAGGGTTCCCTTAGGACTTTCAGGGCAGCACAGGTTTGAGGTGGGGGCAGGTTGGGTCTGGGACATATCCTCGTCCGTTCGGATATTTTGCAGGCAGCCGGCCACTCAGGGCCACAGCCCCTGGAGACAAAGACCGGCCCTTTTCCCTGGGAAAGAAAAGTGGCCAGCCCAGGTTCCTGATGTCAGTGTGTAAGGTTCCCTTGGGACTGTCAGGGCAGCACAGGTTTGAGGTGGGGGCAGGTTGGGTCTGGGACATATCCTCGTCCGTTCGGATATTTTGCAGGCAGCCGGCCACTCAGGGCCACAGCCCCCGGAGACAAAGACCGGCCCTTTTCCCTGGGAAAGAAAAGTGGCCAGCCCAGGTTCCTGATGTCAGTTTGTAGGGTTCCCTTGGGACTGTCAGGGCAGCACAGGTTTGAGGTGGGGGCAGGTTGGGTCTGGGACATATCCTCGTCCGTTCGGATATTTTGCAGGCAGCCGGCCACTCACGGCCACTCAGGGCCACAGCCCCTGGAGACAAAGACCGGCCCTTTTCCCTGGGAAAGAAAAGTGGCCAGCCCAGGTTCCTGATGTCAGTTTGTAGGGTTCCCTTAGGACTTTCAGGGCAGCACAGGTTTGAGGTGGGGGCAGGTTGGGTCTGGGACATATCCTCGTCCGTTCGGATATTTTGCAGGCAGCCGGCCACTCAGGGCCACAGCCCCTGGAGACAAAGACCGGCCCTTTTCCCTGGGAAAGAAAAGTGGCCAGCCCAGGTTCCTGATGTCAGTTTGTAGGGTTCCCTTAGGACTTTCAGGGCAGCACAAGTTTGAGGTGGGGGCAGGTTGGGTCTGGGACATATCCTCATCCGTTCAGATATTTTGCAGGCAGCCGGCCACTCAGGGCCACAGCCCCCGGAGACAAAGACCGGCCCTTTTCCCTGGGAAAGAAAAGTGGCCAGCCCAGGTTCCTGATGTCAGTTTGTAGGGTTCCCTTGGGACTGTCAGGGCAGCACAGGTTTGAGGTGGGGGCAGGTTGGGTCTGGGACATATCCTCGTCCGTTCGGATATTTTGCAGGCAGCCGGCCACTCACAGCCACTCAGGGCCACAGCCCCTGGAGACAAAGACCGGCCCTTTTCCCTGGGAAAGAAAAGTGGCCAGCCCAGGTTCCTGATGTCAGTTTGTAGGGTTCCCTTAGGACTTTCAGGGCAGCACAGGTTTGAGGTGGGGGCAGGTTGGGTCTGGGACATATCCTCGTCCGTTCGGATATTTTGCAGGCAGCCGGCCACTCAGGGCCACAGCCCCTGGAGACAAAGACCGGCCCTTTTCCCTGGGAAAGAAAAGTGGCCAGCCCAGGTTCCTGATGTCAGTTTGTAGGGTTCCCTTAGGACTTTCAGGGCAGCACAGGTTTGAGGTGGGGGCAGGTTGGGTCTGGGACATATCCTCGTCCGTTCGGATATTTTGCAGGCAGCCGGCCACTCAGGGCCACAGCCCCTGGAGACAAAGACCGGCCCTTTTCCCTGGGAAAGAAAAGTGGCCAGCCCAGGTTCCTGATGTCAGTTTGTAGGGTTCTCTTGGGACTGTCAGGGCAGCACAGGTTTGAGGTGGGGGCAGGTTGGGTCTGGGACATATCCTCGTCCGTTCGGATATTTTGCAGGCAGCCGGCCACTCAGGGCCACAGCCCCTGGAGACAAAGACCGGCCCTTTTCCCTGGGAAAGAAAAGTGGCCAGCCCAGGTTCCTGATGTCAGTTTGTAGGGTTCCCTTAGGACTTTCAGGGCAGCACAGGTTTGAGGTGGGGGCAGGTTGGGTCTGGGACATATCCTCGTCCGTTCGGATATTTTGCAGGCAGCCGGCCACTCAGGGCCACAGCCCCTGGAGACAAAGACCGGCCCTTTTCCCTGGGAAAGAAAAGTGGCCAGCCCAGGTTCCTGATGTCAGTTTGTAGGGTTCCCTTAGGACTTTCAGGGCAGCACAAGTTTGAGGTGGGGGCAGGTTGGGTCTGGGACATATCCTCATCCGTTCAGATATTTTGCAGGCAGCCGGCCACTCAGGGCCACAGCCCCCGGAGACAAAGACCGGCCCTTTTCCCTGGGAAAGAAAAGTGGCCAGCCCAGGTTCCTGATGTCAGTTTGTAGGGTTCCCTTGGGACTGTCAGGGCAGCACAGGTTTGAGGTGGGGGCAGGTTGGGTCTGGGACATATCCTCGTCCGTTCGGATATTTTGCAGGCAGCCGGCCACTCACAGCCACTCAGGGCCACAGCCCCTGGAGACAAAGACCGGCCCTTTTCCCTGGGAAAGAAAAGTGGCCAGCCCAGCTTCCTGATGTCAGTTTGTAGGGTTCCCTTAGGACTTTCAGGGCAGCACAGGTTTGAGGTGGGGGCAGGTTGGGTCTGGGACATATCCTCGTCCGTTCGGATATTTTGCAGGCAGCCGGCCACTCACGGCCACAGCCCCTGGAGACAAAGACCGGCCCTTTTCCCTGGGAAAGAAAAGTGGCCAGCCCAGGTTCCTGATGTCAGTTTGTAGGGTTCCCTTAGGACTTTCAGGGCAGCACAGGTTTGAGGTGGGGGCAGGTTGGGTCTGGGACATATCCTCGTCCGTTCGGATATTTTGCAGGCAGCCGGCCACTCAGGGCCACAGCCCCTGGAGACAAAGACCGGCCCTTTTCCCTGGGAAAGAAAAGTGGCCAGCCCAGGTTCCTGATGTCAGTTTGTAGGGTTCCCTTAGGACTTTCAGGGCAGCACAGGTTTGAGGTGGGGGCAGGTTGGGTCTGGGACATATCCTCGTCCGTTCGGATATTTTGCAGGCAGCCGGCCACTCAAGGGCCACAGCCCCTGGAGACAAAGACCGGCCCTTTTCCCTGGGAAAGAAAAGTGGCCAGCCCAGGTTCCTGATGTCAGTTTGTAGGGTTCCCTTAGGACTTTCAGGGCAGCACAGGTTTGAGGTGGGGGCAGGTTGGGTCTGGGACATATCCTCGTCCGTTCGGATATTTTGCAGGCAGCCGGCCACTCAGGGCCACAGCCCCTGGAGACAAAGACCGGCCCTTTTCCCTGGGAAAGAAAAGTGGCCAGCCCAGGTTCCTGATGTCAGTGTGTAAGGTTCCCTTGGGACTGTCAGGGCAGCACAGGTTTGAGGTGGGGGCAGGTTGGGTCTGGGACATATCCTCGTCCGTTCGGATATTTTGCAGGCAGCCGGCCACTCAGGGCCACAGCCCCTGGGGACAATGACCAGCCCTTTTCCCTGGGAAAGAAAAGTGGCCAGCCCAGGTTCCTGATGTCAGTTTGTAGGGTTCCCTTAGGACTTTCAGGGCAGCACAGGTTTGAGGTGGGGGCAGGTTGGGTCTGGGACATATCCTCGTCCGTTCGGATATTTTGCAGGCAGCCGGCAACTCAGGGCCACTCAGGGCCACAGCCCCTGGAGACAAAGACCGGCCCTTTTCCCTGGGAAAGAAAAGTGGCCAGCCCAGGTTCCTGATGTCAGTTTGTAGGGTTCCCTTAGGACTTTCAGGGCAGCACAGGTTTGAGGTGGGGGCAGGTTGGGTCTGGGACATATCCTCGTCCGTTCGGATATTTTGCAGGCAGCCGGCCACTCAGGGCCACAGCCCCTGGGGACAATGACCAGCCCTTTTCCCTGGGAAAGAAAAGTGGCCAGCCCAGGTTCCTGATGTCAGTTTGTAGGGTTCCCTTAGGACTTTCAGGGCAGCACAGGTTTGAGGTGGGGGCAGGTTGGGTCTGGGACATATCCTCGTCCGTTCGGATATTTTGCAGGCAGCCGGCCACTCAGGGCCACAGCCCCCGGAGACAAAGACCGGCCCTTTTCCCTGGGAAAGAAAAGTGGCCAGCCCAGGTTCCTGATGTCAGTTTGTAGGGTTCCCTTAGGACTTTCAGGGCAGCACAGGTTTGAGGTGGGGGCAGGTTGGGTCTGGGACATATCCTCGTCCGTTCGGATATTTTGCAGGCAGCCGGCCACTCAGGGCCACAGCCCCTGGAGACAAAGACCGGCCCTTTTCCCTGGGAAAGAAAAGTGGCCAGCCCAGGTTCCTGATGTCAGTTTGTAGGGTTCCCTTAGGACTTTCAGGGCAGCACAGGTTTGAGGTGGGGGCAGGTTGGGTCTGGGACATATCCTCGTCCGTTCGGATATTTTGCAGGCAGCCGGCCACTCAGGGCCACAGCCCCTGGGGACAATGACCAGCCCTTTTCCCTGGGAAAGAAAAGTGGCCAGCCCAGGTTCCTGATGTCAGTTTGTAGGGTTCCCTTAGGACTTTCAGGGCAGCACAGGTTTGAGGTGGGGGCAGGTTGGGTCTGGGACATATCCTCGTCCGTTCGGATATTTTGCAGGCAGCCGGCCACTCACGGCCACTCAGGGCCACAGCCCCTGGAGACAAAGACCGGCCCTTTTCCCTGGGAAAGAAAAGTGGCCAGCCCAGGTTCCTGATGTCAGTTTGTAGGGTTCTCTTGGGACTGTCAGGGCAGCACAAGTTTGAGGTGGGGGCAGGTTGGGTGTGGGACATATCCTCGTCCGTTCGGATATTTTGCAGGCAGCCGGCCACTCAGGGCCACAGCCCCTGGGGACAATGACCAGCCCTTTTCCCTGGGAAAGAAAAGTGGCCAGCCCAGGTTCCTGATGTCAGTTTGTAGGGTTCCCTTAGGACTTTCAGGGCAGCACAGGTTTGAGGTGGGGGCAGGTTGGGTCTGGGACATATCCTCGTCCGTTCGGATATTTTGCAGGCAGCCGGCCACTCACGGCCACTCAGGGCCACAGCCCCTGGAGACAAAGACCGGCCCTTTTCCCTGGGAAAGAAAAGTGGCCAGCCCAGGTTCCTGATGTCAGTTTGTAGGGTTCTCTTCGGACTGTCAGGGCAGCACAGGTTTGAGGTGGGGGCAGGTTGGGTCTGGGACATATCCTCGTCCGTTCAGATATTTTGCAGGCAGCCGGCCACTCAGGGCCACAGCCCCTGGAGACAAAGACCGGCCCTTTTCCCTGGGAAAGAAAAGTGGCCAGCCCAGGTTCCTGATGTCAGTTTGTAGGGTTCCCTTAGGACTTTCAGGGCAGCACAGGTTTGAGGTGGGGGCAGGTTGGGTCTGGGACATATCCTCGTCCGTTCGGATATTTTGCAGGCAGCCGGCCACTCAGGGCCACAGCCCCTGGAGACAAAGACCGGCCCTTTTCCCTGGGAAAGAAAAGTGGCCAGCCCAGGTTCCTGATGTCAGTTTGTAGGGTTCTCTTCGGACTGTCAGGGCAGCACAGGTTTGAGGTGGGGGCAGGTTGGGTCTGGGACATATCCTCGTCCGTTCGGATATTTTGCAGGCAGCCGGCCACTCAGGGCCACAGCCCCTGGAGACAAAGACCGGCCCTTTTCCCTGGGAAAGAAAAGTGGCCAGCCCAGGTTCCTGATGTCAGTTTGTAGGGTTCCCTTAGGACTTTCAGGGCAGCACAGGTTTGAGGTGGGGGCAGGTTGGGTCTGGGACATATCCTCGTCCGTTCGGATATTTTGCAGGCAGCCGGCCACTCAGGGCCACAGCCCCTGGAGACAAAGACCGGCCCTTTTCCCTGGGAAAGAAAAGTGGCCAGCCCAGGTTCCTGATGTCAGTGTGTAAGGTTCCCTTGGGACTGTCAGGGCAGCACAGGTTTGAGGTGGGGGCAGGTTGGGTCTGGGACATATCCTCGTCCGTTCGGATATTTTGCAGGCAGCCGGCCACTCAGGGCCACAGCCCCTGGGGACAATGACCAGCCCTTTTCCCTGGGAAAGAAAAGTGGCCAGCCCAGGTTCCTGATGTCAGTTTGTAGGGTTCCCTTAGGACTTTCAGGGCAGCACAGGTTTGAGGTGGGGGCAGGTTGGGTCTGGGACATATCCTCGTCCGTTCGGATATTTTGCAGGCAGCCGGCAACTCAGGGCCACTCAGGGCCACAGCCCCTGGAGACAAAGACCGGCCCTTTTCCCTGGGAAAGAAAAGTGGCCAGCCCAGGTTCCTGATGTCAGTTTGTAGGGTTCCCTTAGGACTTTCAGGGCAGCACAGGTTTGAGGTGGGGGCAGGTTGGGTCTGGGACATATCCTCGTCCGTTCGGATATTTTGCAGGCAGCCGGCCACTCAGGGCCACAGCCCCTGGGGACAATGACCAGCCCTTTTCCCTGGGAAAGAAAAGTGGCCAGCCCAGGTTCCTGATGTCAGTTTGTAGGGTTCCCTTAGGACTTTCAGGGCAGCACAGGTTTGAGGTGGGGGCAGGTTGGGTCTGGGACATATCCTCGTCCGTTCGGATATTTTGCAGGCAGCCGGCCACTCAGGGCCACAGCCCCCGGAGACAAAGACCGGCCCTTTTCCCTGGGAAAGAAAAGTGGCCAGCCCAGGTTCCTGATGTCAGTTTGTAGGGTTCCCTTAGGACTTTCAGGGCAGCACAGGTTTGAGGTGGGGGCAGGTTGGGTCTGGGACATATCCTCGTCCGTTCGGATATTTTGCAGGCAGCCGGCCACTCAGGGCCACAGCCCCTGGAGACAAAGACCGGCCCTTTTCCCTGGGAAAGAAAAGTGGCCAGCCCAGGTTCCTGATGTCAGTTTGTAGGGTTCCCTTAGGACTTTCAGGGCAGCACAGGTTTGAGGTGGGGGCAGGTTGGGTCTGGGACATATCCTCGTCCGTTCGGATATTTTGCAGGCAGCCGGCCACTCAGGGCCACAGCCCCTGGGGACAATGACCAGCCCTTTTCCCTGGGAAAGAAAAGTGGCCAGCCCAGGTTCCTGATGTCAGTTTGTAGGGTTCCCTTAGGACTTTCAGGGCAGCACAGGTTTGAGGTGGGGGCAGGTTGGGTCTGGGACATATCCTCGTCCGTTCGGATATTTTGCAGGCAGCCGGCCACTCACGGCCACTCAGGGCCACAGCCCCTGGAGACAAAGACCGGCCCTTTTCCCTGGGAAAGAAAAGTGGCCAGCCCAGGTTCCTGATGTCAGTTTGTAGGGTTCTCTTGGGACTGTCAGGGCAGCACAAGTTTGAGGTGGGGGCAGGTTGGGTGTGGGACATATCCTCGTCCGTTCGGATATTTTGCAGGCAGCCGGCCACTCAGGGCCACAGCCCCTGGGGACAATGACCAGCCCTTTTCCCTGGGAAAGAAAAGTGGCCAGCCCAGGTTCCTGATGTCAGTTTGTAGGGTTCCCTTAGGACTTTCAGGGCAGCACAGGTTTGAGGTGGGGGCAGGTTGGGTCTGGGACATATCCTCGTCCGTTCGGATATTTTGCAGGCAGCCGGCCACTCACGGCCACTCAGGGCCACAGCCCCTGGAGACAAAGACCGGCCCTTTTCCCTGGGAAAGAAAAGTGGCCAGCCCAGGTTCCTGATGTCAGTTTGTAGGGTTCTCTTCGGACTGTCAGGGCAGCACAGGTTTGAGGTGGGGGCAGGTTGGGTCTGGGACATATCCTCGTCCGTTCAGATATTTTGCAGGCAGCCGGCCACTCAGGGCCACAGCCCCTGGAGACAAAGACCGGCCCTTTTCCCTGGGAAAGAAAAGTAGCCAGCCCAGGTTCCTGATGTCAGTTTGTAGGGTTCCCTTAGGACTTTCAGGGCAGCACAAGTTTGAGGTGGGGGCAGGTTGGGTCTGGGACATATCCTCATCCGTTCAGATATTTTGCAGGCAGCCGGCCACTCAGGGCCACAGCCCCTGGAGACAAAGACCGGCCCTTTTCCCTGGGAAAGAAAAGTGGCCAGCCCAGGTTCCTGATGTCAGTTTGTAAGGTTCCCTTGGGACTGTCAGGGCAGCACAGGTTTGAGGTGGGGGCAGGTTGGGTCTGGGACATATCCTCGTCCGTTCGGATATTTTGCAGGCAGCCGGCCACTCAAGGGCCACAGCCCCTGGAGACAAAGACCGGCCCTTTTCCCTGGGAAAGAAAAGTGGCCAGCCCAGGTTCCTGATGTCAGTTTGTAGGGTTCCCTTAGGACTTTCAGGGCAGCACAGGTTTGAGGTGGGGGCAGGTTGGGTCTGGGACATATCCTCGTCCGTTCGGATATTTTGCAGGCAGCCGGCCACTCAGGGCCACAGCCCCCGGAGACAAAGACCGGCCCTTTTCCCTGGGAAAGAAAAGTGGCCAGCCCAGGTTCCTGATGTCAGTTTGTAGGGTTCCCTTAGGACTTTCAGGGCAGCACAGGTTTGAGGTGGGGGCAGGTTGGGTCTGGGACATATCCTCGTCCGTTCGGATATTTTGCAGGCAGCCGGCCACTCACAGCCACTCAGGGCCACAGCCCCTGGAGACAAAGACCGGCCCTTTTCCCTGGGAAAGAAAAGTGGCCAGCCCAGGTTCCTGATGTCAGTTTGTAGGGTTCCCTTAGGACTTTCAGGGCAGCACAGGTTTGAGGTGGGGGCAGGTTGGGTCTGGGACATATCCTCGTCCGTTCGGATATTTTGCAGGCAGCCGAACACTCAGGGCCACAGCCCCTGGAGACAAAGACCGGCCCTTTTCCCTGGGAAAGAAAAGTGGCCAGCCCAGGTTCCTGATGTCAGTTTGTAGGGTTCCCTTAGGACTTTCAGGGCAGCACAGGTTTGAGGTGGGGGCAGGTTGGGTCTGGGACATATCCTCGTCCGTTCGGATATTTTGCAGGCAGCCGGCCACTCAGGGCCACAGCCCCTGGAGACAAAGACCGGCCCTTTTCCCTGGGAAAGAAAAGTGGCCAGCCCAGGTTCCTGATGTCAGTTTGTAGGGTTCTCTTGGGACTGTCAGGGCAGCACAGGTTTGAGGTGGGGGCAGGTTGGGTCTGGGACATATCCTCGTCCGTTCGGATATTTTGCAGGCAGCCGGCCACTCAGGGCCACAGCCCCTGGAGACAAAGACCGGCCCTTTTCCCTGGGAAAGAAAAGTGGCCAGCCCAGGTTCCTGATGTCAGTTTGTAGGGTTCCCTTAGGACTTTCAGGGCAGCACAGGTTTGAGGTGGGGGCAGGTTGGGTCTGGGACATATCCTCGTCCGTTCGGATATTTTGCAGGCAGCCGGCCACTCAGGGCCACAGCCCCTGGAGACAAAGACCGGCCCTTTTCCCTGGGAAAGAAAAGTGGCCAGCCCAGGTTCCTGATGTCAGTGTGTAAGGTTCCCTTGGGACTGTCAGGGCAGCACAGGTTTGAGGTGGGGGCAGGTTGGGTCTGGGACATATCCTCGTCCGTTCGGATATTTTGCAGGCAGCCGGCCACTCAGGGCCACAGCCCCTGGGGACAATGACCAGCCCTTTTCCCTGGGAAAGAAAAGTGGCCAGCCCAGGTTCCTGATGTCAGTTTGTAGGGTTCCCTTAGGACTTTCAGGGCAGCACAGGTTTGAGGTGGGGGCAGGTTGGGTCTGGGACATATCCTCGTCCGTTCGGATATTTTGCAGGCAGCCGGCAACTCAGGGCCACTCAGGGCCACAGCCCCTGGAGACAAAGACCGGCCCTTTTCCCTGGGAAAGAAAAGTGGCCAGCCCAGGTTCCTGATGTCAGTTTGTAGGGTTCCCTTAGGACTTTCAGGGCAGCACAGGTTTGAGGTGGGGGCAGGTTGGGTCTGGGACATATCCTCGTCCGTTCGGATATTTTGCAGGCAGCCGGCCACTCAGGGCCACAGCCCCTGGGGACAATGACCAGCCCTTTTCCCTGGGAAAGAAAAGTGGCCAGCCCAGGTTCCTGATGTCAGTTTGTAGGGTTCCCTTAGGACTTTCAGGGCAGCACAGGTTTGAGGTGGGGGCAGGTTGGGTCTGGGACATATCCTCGTCCGTTCGGATATTTTGCAGGCAGCCGGCCACTCAGGGCCACAGCCCCCGGAGACAAAGACCGGCCCTTTTCCCTGGGAAAGAAAAGTGGCCAGCCCAGGTTCCTGATGTCAGTTTGTAGGGTTCCCTTAGGACTTTCAGGGCAGCACAGGTTTGAGGTGGGGGCAGGTTGGGTCTGGGACATATCCTCGTCCGTTCGGATATTTTGCAGGCAGCCGGCCACTCAGGGCCACAGCCCCTGGAGACAAAGACCGGCCCTTTTCCCTGGGAAAGAAAAGTGGCCAGCCCAGGTTCCTGATGTCAGTTTGTAGGGTTCCCTTAGGACTTTCAGGGCAGCACAGGTTTGAGGTGGGGGCAGGTTGGGTCTGGGACATATCCTCGTCCGTTCGGATATTTTGCAGGCAGCCGGCCACTCAGGGCCACAGCCCCTGGGGACAATGACCAGCCCTTTTCCCTGGGAAAGAAAAGTGGCCAGCCCAGGTTCCTGATGTCAGTTTGTAGGGTTCCCTTAGGACTTTCAGGGCAGCACAGGTTTGAGGTGGGGGCAGGTTGGGTCTGGGACATATCCTCGTCCGTTCGGATATTTTGCAGGCAGCCGGCCACTCACGGCCACTCAGGGCCACAGCCCCTGGAGACAAAGACCGGCCCTTTTCCCTGGGAAAGAAAAGTGGCCAGCCCAGGTTCCTGATGTCAGTTTGTAGGGTTCTCTTGGGACTGTCAGGGCAGCACAAGTTTGAGGTGGGGGCAGGTTGGGTGTGGGACATATCCTCGTCCGTTCGGATATTTTGCAGGCAGCCGGCCACTCAGGGCCACAGCCCCTGGGGACAATGACCAGCCCTTTTCCCTGGGAAAGAAAAGTGGCCAGCCCAGGTTCCTGATGTCAGTTTGTAGGGTTCCCTTAGGACTTTCAGGGCAGCACAGGTTTGAGGTGGGGGCAGGTTGGGTCTGGGACATATCCTCGTCCGTTCGGATATTTTGCAGGCAGCCGGCCACTCACGGCCACTCAGGGCCACAGCCCCTGGAGACAAAGACCGGCCCTTTTCCCTGGGAAAGAAAAGTGGCCAGCCCAGGTTCCTGATGTCAGTTTGTAGGGTTCTCTTCGGACTGTCAGGGCAGCACAGGTTTGAGGTGGGGGCAGGTTGGGTCTGGGACATATCCTCGTCCGTTCAGATATTTTGCAGGCAGCCGGCCACTCAGGGCCACAGCCCCTGGAGACAAAGACCGGCCCTTTTCCCTGGGAAAGAAAAGTGGCCAGCCCAGGTTCCTGATGTCAGTTTGTAGGGTTCCCTTAGGACTTTCAGGGCAGCACAGGTTTGAGGTGGGGGCAGGTTGGGTCTGGGACATATCCTCGTCCGTTCGGATATTTTGCAGGCAGCCGGCCACTCAGGGCCACAGCCCCTGGAGACAAAGACCGGCCCTTTTCCCTGGGAAAGAAAAGTGGCCAGCCCAGGTTCCTGATGTCAGTTTGTAGGGTTCTCTTGGGACTGTCAGGGCAGCACAGGTTTGAGGTGGGGGCAGGTTGGGTCTGGGACATATCCTCGTCCGTTCGGATATTTTGCAGGCAGCCGGCCACTCAGGGCCACAGCCCCTGGAGACAAAGACCGGCCCTTTTCCCTGGGAAAGAAAAGTGGCCAGCCCAGGTTCCTGATGTCAGTTTGTAGGGTTCCCTTAGGACTTTCAGGGCAGCACAGGTTTGAGGTGGGGGCAGGTTGGGTCTGGGACATATCCTCGTCCGTTCGGATATTTTGCAGGCAGCCGGCCACTCAGGGCCACAGCCCCTGGAGACAAAGACCGGCCCTTTTCCCTGGGAAAGAAAAGTGGCCAGCCCAGGTTCCTGATGTCAGTGTGTAAGGTTCCCTTGGGACTGTCAGGGCAGCACAGGTTTGAGGTGGGGGCAGGTTGGGTCTGGGACATATCCTCGTCCGTTCGGATATTTTGCAGGCAGCCGGCCACTCAGGGCCACAGCCCCTGGGGACAATGACCAGCCCTTTTCCCTGGGAAAGAAAAGTGGCCAGCCCAGGTTCCTGATGTCAGTTTGTAGGGTTCCCTTAGGACTTTCAGGGCAGCACAGGTTTGAGGTGGGGGCAGGTTGGGTCTGGGACATATCCTCGTCCGTTCGGATATTTTGCAGGCAGCCGGCCACTCAGGGCCACAGCCCCTGGGGACAATGACCAGCCCTTTTCCCTGGGAAAGAAAAGTGGCCAGCCCAGGTTCCTGATGTCAGTTTGTAGGGTTCCCTTAGGACTTTCAGGGCAGCACAGGTTTGAGGTGGGGGCAGGTTGGGTCTGGGACATATCCTCGTCCGTTCGGATATTTTGCAGGCAGCCGGCCACTCACGGCCACTCAGGGCCACAGCCCCTGGAGACAAAGACCGGCCCTTTTCCCTGGGAAAGAAAAGTGGCCAGCCCAGGTTCCTGATGTCAGTTTGTAGGGTTCTCTTCGGACTGTCAGGGCAGCACAGGTTTGAGGTGGGGGCAGGTTGGGTCTGGGACATATCCTCGTCCGTTCAGATATTTTGCAGGCAGCCGGCCACTCAGGGCCACAGCCCCTGGAGACAAAGACCGGCCCTTTTCCCTGGGAAAGAAAAGTGGCCAGCCCAGGTTCCTGATGTCAGTTTGTAGGGTTCCCTTAGGACTTTCAGGGCAGCACAGGTTTGAGGTGGGGGCAGGTTGGGTCTGGGACATATCCTCGTCCGTTCGGATATTTTGCAGGCAGCCGGCCACTCAGGGCCACAGCCCCTGGAGACAAAGACCGGCCCTTTTCCCTGGGAAAGAAAAGTGGCCAGCCCAGGTTCCTGATGTCAGTTTGTAGGGTTCTCTTGGGACTGTCAGGGCAGCACAGGTTTGAGGTGGGGGCAGGTTGGGTCTGGGACATATCCTCGTCCGTTCGGATATTTTGCAGGCAGCCGGCCACTCAGGGCCACAGCCCCTGGAGACAAAGACCGGCCCTTTTCCCTGGGAAAGAAAAGTGGCCAGCCCAGGTTCCTGATGTCAGTTTGTAGGGTTCCCTTAGGACTTTCAGGGCAGCACAGGTTTGAGGTGGGGGCAGGTTGGGTCTGGGACATATCCTCGTCCGTTCGGATATTTTGCAGGCAGCCGGCCACTCAGGGCCACAGCCCCTGGAGACAAAGACCGGCCCTTTTCCCTGGGAAAGAAAAGTGGCCAGCCCAGGTTCCTGATGTCAGTGTGTAAGGTTCCCTTGGGACTGTCAGGGCAGCACAGGTTTGAGGTGGGGGCAGGTTGGGTCTGGGACATATCCTCGTCCGTTCGGATATTTTGCAGGCAGCCGGCCACTCAGGGCCACAGCCCCTGGGGACAATGACCAGCCCTTTTCCCTGGGAAAGAAAAGTGGCCAGCCCAGGTTCCTGATGTCAGTTTGTAGGGTTCCCTTAGGACTTTCAGGGCAGCACAGGTTTGAGGTGGGGGCAGGTTGGGTCTGGGACATATCCTCGTCCGTTCGGATATTTTGCAGGCAGCCGGCAACTCAGGGCCACTCAGGGCCACAGCCCCTGGAGACAAAGACCGGCCCTTTTCCCTGGGAAAGAAAAGTGGCCAGCCCAGGTTCCTGATGTCAGTTTGTAGGGTTCCCTTAGGACTTTCAGGGCAGCACAGGTTTGAGGTGGGGGCAGGTTGGGTCTGGGACATATCCTCGTCCGTTCGGATATTTTGCAGGCAGCCGGCCACTCAGGGCCACAGCCCCTGGGGACAATGACCAGCCCTTTTCCCTGGGAAAGAAAAGTGGCCAGCCCAGGTTCCTGATGTCAGTTTGTAGGGTTCCCTTAGGACTTTCAGGGCAGCACAGGTTTGAGGTGGGGGCAGGTTGGGTCTGGGACATATCCTCGTCCGTTCGGATATTTTGCAGGCAGCCGGCCACTCAGGGCCACAGCCCCCGGAGACAAAGACCGGCCCTTTTCCCTGGGAAAGAAAAGTGGCCAGCCCAGGTTCCTGATGTCAGTTTGTAGGGTTCCCTTAGGACTTTCAGGGCAGCACAGGTTTGAGGTGGGGGCAGGTTGGGTCTGGGACATATCCTCGTCCGTTCGGATATTTTGCAGGCAGCCGGCCACTCAGGGCCACAGCCCCTGGAGACAAAGACCGGCCCTTTTCCCTGGGAAAGAAAAGTGGCCAGCCCAGGTTCCTGATGTCAGTTTGTAGGGTTCCCTTAGGACTTTCAGGGCAGCACAGGTTTGAGGTGGGGGCAGGTTGGGTCTGGGACATATCCTCGTCCGTTCGGATATTTTGCAGGCAGCCGGCCACTCAGGGCCACAGCCCCTGGGGACAATGACCAGCCCTTTTCCCTGGGAAAGAAAAGTGGCCAGCCCAGGTTCCTGATGTCAGTTTGTAGGGTTCCCTTAGGACTTTCAGGGCAGCACAGGTTTGAGGTGGGGGCAGGTTGGGTCTGGGACATATCCTCGTCCGTTCGGATATTTTGCAGGCAGCCGGCCACTCACGGCCACTCAGGGCCACAGCCCCTGGAGACAAAGACCGGCCCTTTTCCCTGGGAAAGAAAAGTGGCCAGCCCAGGTTCCTGATGTCAGTTTGTAGGGTTCTCTTGGGACTGTCAGGGCAGCACAAGTTTGAGGTGGGGGCAGGTTGGGTGTGGGACATATCCTCGTCCGTTCGGATATTTTGCAGGCAGCCGGCCACTCAGGGCCACAGCCCCTGGGGACAATGACCAGCCCTTTTCCCTGGGAAAGAAAAGTGGCCAGCCCAGGTTCCTGATGTCAGTTTGTAGGGTTCCCTTAGGACTTTCAGGGCAGCACAGGTTTGAGGTGGGGGCAGGTTGGGTCTGGGACATATCCTCGTCCGTTCGGATATTTTGCAGGCAGCCGGCCACTCACGGCCACTCAGGGCCACAGCCCCTGGAGACAAAGACCGGCCCTTTTCCCTGGGAAAGAAAAGTGGCCAGCCCAGGTTCCTGATGTCAGTTTGTAGGGTTCTCTTCGGACTGTCAGGGCAGCACAGGTTTGAGGTGGGGGCAGGTTGGGTCTGGGACATATCCTCGTCCGTTCAGATATTTTGCAGGCAGCCGGCCACTCAGGGCCACAGCCCCTGGAGACAAAGACCGGCCCTTTTCCCTGGGAAAGAAAAGTAGCCAGCCCAGGTTCCTGATGTCAGTTTGTAGGGTTCCCTTAGGACTTTCAGGGCAGCACAAGTTTGAGGTGGGGGCAGGTTGGGTCTGGGACATATCCTCATCCGTTCAGATATTTTGCAGGCAGCCGGCCACTCAGGGCCACAGCCCCTGGAGACAAAGACCGGCCCTTTTCCCTGGGAAAGAAAAGTGGCCAGCCCAGGTTCCTGATGTCAGTTTGTAAGGTTCCCTTGGGACTGTCAGGGCAGCACAGGTTTGAGGTGGGGGCAGGTTGGGTCTGGGACATATCCTCGTCCGTTCGGATATTTTGCAGGCAGCCGGCCACTCAAGGGCCACAGCCCCTGGAGACAAAGACCGGCCCTTTTCCCTGGGAAAGAAAAGTGGCCAGCCCAGGTTCCTGATGTCAGTTTGTAGGGTTCCCTTAGGACTTTCAGGGCAGCACAGGTTTGAGGTGGGGGCAGGTTGGGTCTGGGACATATCCTCGTCCGTTCGGATATTTTGCAGGCAGCCGGCCACTCAGGGCCACAGCCCCTGGAGACAAAGACCGGCCCTTTTCCCTGGGAAAGAAAAGTGGCCAGCCCAGGTTCCTGATGTCAGTTTGTAGGGTTCCCTTAGGACTTTCAGGGCAGCACAGGTTTGAGGTGGGGGCAGGTTGGGTCTGGGACATATCCTCGTCCGTTCGGATATTTTGCAGGCAGCCGGCCACTCAGGGCCACAGCCCCTGGAGACAAAGACCGGCCCTTTTCCCTGGGAAAGAAAAGTGGCCAGCCCAGCTTCCTGATGTCAGTTTGTAGGGTTCCCTTAGGACTTTCAGGGCAGCACAGGTTTGAGGTGGGGGCAGGTTGGGTCTGGGACATATCCTCGTCCGTTCGGATATTTTGCAGGCAGCCGGCCACTCAGGGCCACAGCCCCTGGAGACAAAGACCGGCCCTTTTCCCTGGGAAAGAAAAGTGGCCAGCCCAGGTTCCTGATGTCAGTTTGTAGGGTTCCCTTAGGACTTTCAGGGCAGCACAGGTTTGAGGTGGGGGCAGGTTGGGTCTGGGACATATCCTCGTCCGTTCGGATATTTTGCAGGCAGCCGGCCACTCAGGGCCACAGCCCCTGGGGACAATGACGGGCCCTTTTCCCTGTGAAAAAAAATATGGCCAGCCCAGGTTCCTGATGTCAGTTTGTAGGGTTCCCTTAGGACTTTCAGGGCAGCACAGGTTTGAGGTGGGGGCAGGTTGGGTCTGGGACATATCCTCGTCCGTTCGGATATTTTGCAGGCAGCCGGCCACTCAAGGGCCTCAGCCCCTGGAGACAAAGACCGGCCCTTTTCCCTGGGAAAGAAAAGTGGCCAGCCCAGGTTCCTGATGTCAGTTTGTAGGGTTCCCTTAGGACTTTCAGGGCAGCACAGGTTTGAGGTGGGGGCAGGTTGGGTCTGGGACATATCCTCGTCCGTTCGGATATTTTGCAGGCAGCCGGCCACTCAGGGCCACAGCCCCTGGAGACAAAGACCGGCCCTTTTCCCTGGGAAAGAAAAGTGGCCAGCCCAGGTTCCTGATGTCAGTTTGTAGGGTTCCCTTAGGACTTTCAGGGCAGCACAGGTTTGAGGTGGGGGCAGGTTGGGTCTGGGACATATCCTCGTCCGTTCGGATATTTTGCAGGCAGCCGGCCACTCAGGGCCACAGCCCCTGGGGACAATGACCAGCCCTTTTCCCTGGGAAAGAAAAGTGGCCAGCCCAGGTTCCTGATGTCAGTTTGTAGGGTTCCCTTGGGACTGTCAGGGCAGCACAGGTTTGAGGTGGGGGCAGGTTGGGTCTGGGACATATCCTCGTCCGTTCAGATATTTTGCAGGCAGCCGGCCACTCAGGGCCACAGCCCCCGGAGACAAAGACCGGCCCTTTTCCCTGGGAAAGAAAAGTGGCCAGCCCAGGTTCCTGATGTCAGTTTGTAGGGTTCCCTTAGGACTTTCAGGGCAGCACAGGTTTGAGGTGGGGGCAGGTTGGGTCTGGGACATATCCTCGTCCGTTCGGATATTTTGCAGGCAGCCGGCCACTCAGGGCCACAGCCCCTGGAGACAAAGACCGGCCCTTTTCCCTGGGAAAGAAAAGTGGCCAGCCCAGGTTCCTGATGTCAGTTTGTAGGGTTCCCTTAGGACTTTCAGGGCAGCACAGGTTTGAGGTGAGGGCAGGTTGGGTCTGGGACATATCCTCGTCCGTTCGGATATTTTGCAGGCAGCCGGCCACTCAGGGCCACAGCCCCTGGAGACAAAGACCGGCCCTTTTCCCTGGGAAAGAAAAGTGGCCAGCCCAGGTTCCTGATGTCAGTTTGTAGGGTTCCCTTAGGACTTTCAGGGCAGCACAGGTTTGAGGTGGGGGCAGGTTGGGTCTGGGACATATCCTCGTCCGTTCGGATATTTTGCAGGCAGCCGGCCACTCAGGGCCACTCAGCCGGCCACAGCCCCTGGAGACAAAGACCGGCCCTTTTCCCTGGGAAAGAAAAGTGGCCAGCCCAGGTTCCTGATGTCAGTTTGTAGGGTTCCCTTAGGACTTTCAGGGCAGCACAGGTTTGAGGTGGGGGCAGGTTTGGTCTGGGACATATCCTCGTCCGTTCGGATATTTTGCAGGCAGCCGGCCACTCAGGGCCACAGCCCCTGGGGACAATGACCGGCCCTTTTCCCTGGGAAAGAAAAGTGGCCAGCCCAGGTTCCTGATGTCAGTTTGTAGGGTTCTCTTTGGACTGTCAGGGCAGCACAGGTTTGAGGTGGGGGCAGGTTGGGTCTGGGACATATCCTCGTCCGTTCGGATATTTTGCAGGCAGCCGGCCACTCAGGGCCACAGCCCCTGGAGACAAAGACCGGCCCTTTTCCCTGGGAAAGAGAAGTGGCCAGCCCAGGTTCCTGATGTCAGTTTGTAGGGTTCCCTTAGGACTTTCAGGGCAGCACAGGTTTGAGGTGGGGGCAGGTTGGGTCTGGGACATATCCTCGTCCGTTCGGATATTTTGCAGGCAGCCGGCCACTCAGGGCCACAGCCCCTGGAGACAAAGACCGGCCCTTTTCCCTGGGAAAGAAAAGTGGCCAGCCCAGGTTCCTGATGTCAGTTTGTAGGGTTCCCTTAGGACTTTCAGGGCAGCACAGGTTTGAGGTGGGGGCAGGTTGGGTCTGGGACATATCCTCGTCCGTTCGGATATTTTGCAGGCAGCCGGCCACTCAGGGCCACAGCCCCTGGAGACAAAGACCGGCCCTTTTCCCTGGGAAAGAAAAGTGGCCAGCCCAGGTTCCTGATGTCAGTGTGTAAGGTTCCCTTGGGACTGTCAGGGCAGCACATGTTTGAGGTGGGGGCAGGTTGGGTCTGGGACATATCCTCGTCCGTTCGGATATTTTGCAGGCAGCCGGCCACTCAGGGCCACAGCCCCCGGAGACAAAGACCGGCCCTTTTCCCTGGGAAAGAAAAGTGGCCAGCCCAGGTTCCTGATGTCAGTTTGTAGGGTTCCCTTAGGACTTTCAGGGCAGCACAGGTTTGAGGTGGGGGCAGGTTGGGTCTGGGACATATCCTCGTCCGTTCGGATATTTTGCAGGCAGCCGGCCACTCAGGGCCACAGCCCCTGAGGACAATGACCAGCCCTTTTCCCTGGGAAAGAAAAGTGGCCAGCCCAGGTTCCTGATGTCAGTTTGTAGGGTTCCCTTAGGACTTTCAGGGCAGCACAGGTTTGAGGTGGGGGCAGGTTGGGTCTGGGACATATCCTCGTCCGTTCGGATATTTTGCAGGCAGCCGGCCACTCAAGGGCCTCAGCCCTGGAGACAAAGACCGGCCCTTTTCCCTGGGAAAGAAAAGTGGCCAGCCCAGGTTCCTGATGTCAGTTTGTAGGGTTCCCTTAGGACTTTCAGGGCAGCACAGGTTTGAGGTGGGGGCAGGTTGGGTCTGGGACATATCCTCGTCCGTTCGGATATTTTGCAGGCAGCCGGCCACTCAGGGCCACAGCCCCTGGAGACAATGACCAGCCCTTTTCCCTGGGAAAGAAAAGTGGCCAGCCCAGGTTCCTGATGTCAGTTTGTAGGGTTCCCTTAGGACTTTCAGGGCAGCACAGGTTTGAGGTGGGGGCAGGTTGGGTCTGGGACATATCCTCGTCCGTTCGGATATTTTGCAGGCAGCCGGCCACTCACAGCCACTCAGGGCCACAGCCCCTGGAGACAAAGACCGGCCCTTTTCCCTGGGAAAGAAAAGTGGCCAGCCCAGGTTCCTGATGTCAGTTTGTAGGGTTCCCTTGGGACTGTCAGGGCAGCACAGGTTTGAGGTGGGGGCAGGTTGGGTGTGGGACATATCCTCGTCCGTTCAGATATTTTGCAGGCAGCCGGCCACTCAGGGCCACAGCCCCCGGAGACAAAGACCGGCCCTTTTCCCTGGGAAAGAAAAGTGGCCAGCCCAGGTTCCTGATGTCAGTTTGTAGGGTTCCCTTAGGACTTTCAGGGCAGCACAGGTTTGAGGTGGGGGCAGGTTGGGTCTGGGAAATATCCTCGTCCGTTCGGATATTTTGCAGGCAGCCGGCCACTCAGCCGGCCACAGCCCCTGGAGACAAAGACCGGCCCTTTTCCCTGGGAAAGAAAAGTGGCCAGCCCAGGTTCCTGATGTCAGTTTGTAGGGTTCCCTTAGGACTTTCAGGGCAGCACAGGTTTGAGGTGAGGGCAGGTTGGGTCTGGGACATATCCTCGTCCGTTCGGATATTTTGCAGGCAGCCGGCCACTCAGGGCCACAGCCCCTGGAGACAAAGACCGGCCCTTTTCCCTGGGAAAGAAAAGTGGCCAGCCCAGGTTCCTGATGTCAGTTTGTAGGGTTCCCTTAGGACTTTCAGGGCAGCACAGGTTTGAGGTGGGGGCAGGTTGGGTCTGGGACATATCCTCGTCCGTTCGGATATTTTGCAGGCAGCCGGCCACTCAGGGCCACTCAGCCGGCCACAGCCCCTGGAGACAAAGACCGGCCCTTTTCCCTGGGAAAGAAAAGTGGCCAGCCCAGGTTCCTGATGTCAGTTTGTAGGGTTCCCTTAGGACTTTCAGGGCAGCACAGGTTTGAGGTGGGGGCAGGTTGGGTCTGGGACATATCCTCATCCGTTCGGATATTTTGCAGGCAGCCGGCCACTCAGGGCCACAGCCCCTGGGGACAATGACCGGCCCTTTTCCCTGGGAAAGAAAAGTGGCCAGCCCAGGTTCCTGATGTCAGTTTGTAGGGTTCTCTTTGGACTGTCAGGGCAGCACAGGTTTGAGGTGGGGGCAGGTTGGGTCTGGGACATATCCTCGTCCGTTCGGATATTTTGCAGGCAGCCGGCCACTCAGGGCCACAGCCCCTGGAGACAAAGACCGGCCCTTTTCCCTGGGAAAGAAAAGTGGCCAGCCCAGGTTCCTGATGTCAGTTTGTAGGGTTCCCTTAGGACTTTCAGGGCAGCACAGGTTTGAGGTGGGGGCAGGTTGGGTCTGGGACATATCCTCGTCCGTTCGGATATTTTGCAGGCAGCCGGCCACTCAGGGCCACAGCCCCTGGAGACAAAGACCGGCCCTTTTCCCTGGGAAAGAAAAGTGGCCAGCCCAGGTTCCTGATGTCAGTTTGTAGGGTTCCCTTAGGACTTTCAGGGCAGCACAGGTTTGAGGTGGGGGCAGGTTGGGTCTGGGACATATCCTCGTCCGTTCGGATATTTTGCAGGCAGCCGGCCACTCAGGGCCACAGCCCCTGGAGACAAAGACCGGCCCTTTTCCCTGGGAAAGAAAAGTGGCCAGCCCAGGTTCCTGATGTCAGTGTGTAAGGTTCCCTTGGGACTGTCAGGGCAGCACAGGTTTGAGGTGGGGGCAGGTTGGGTCTGGGACATATCCTCGTCCGTTCGGATATTTTGCAGGCAGCCGGCCACTCAGGGCCACAGCCCCCGGAGACAAAGACCGGCCCTTTTCCCTGGGAAAGAAAAGTGGCCAGCCCAGGTTCCTGATGTCAGTTTGTAGGGTTCCCTTGGGACTGTCAGGGCAGCACAGGTTTGAGGTGGGGGCAGGTTGGGTCTGGGACATATCCTCGTCCGTTCGGATATTTTGCAGGCAGCCGGCCACTCAGGGCCACAGCCCCTGGGGACAATGACGGGCCCTTTTCCCTGGGAAAGAAAAGTGGCCAGCCCAGGTTCCTGATGTCAGTTTGTAGGGTTCCCTTAGGACTTTCAGGGCAGCACAGGTTTGAGGTGGGGGCAGGTGGGTCTGGGACATATCCTCATCCGTTCGGATATTTTGCAGGCAGCCGGCCACTCAGGGCCACTCAGGGCCACAGCCCCTGGAGACAAAGACCGGCCCTTTTCCCTGGGAAAGAAAAGTGGCCAGCCCAGGTTCCTGATGTCAGTTTGTAGGGTTCCCTTAGGACTTTCAGGGCAGCACAGGTTTGAGGTGGGGGCAGGTTGGGTCTGGGACATATCCTCGTCCGTTCGGATATTTTGCAGGCAGCCGGCCACTCAGGGCCACAGCCCCCGGGGACAAAGACCGGCCCTTTTCCCTGGGAAAGAAAAGTGGCCAGCCCAGGTTCCTGATGTCAGTTTGTAGGGTTCCCTTAGGACTTTCAGGGCAGCACAGGTTTGAGGTGGGGGCAGGTTGGGTCTGGGACATATCCTCGTCCGTTCGGATATTTTGCAGGCAGCCGGCCACTCAGGGCCACAGCCCCTGGGGACAATGACGGGCCCTTTTCCCTGGTAAAGAAAAGTGGCCAGCCCAGGTTCCTGATGTCAGTTTGTAGGGTTCCCTTAGGACTTTCAGGGCAGCACAGGTTTGAGGTGGGGGCAGGTTGGGTCTGGGACATATCCTCGTCCGTTCGGATATTTTGCAGGCAGCCGGCCACTCAGGGCCACAGCCCCTGGGGACAATGACCGGCCCTTTTCCCTGGGAAAGAAAAGTGGCCAGCCCAGGTTCCTGATGTCAGTTTGTAGGGTTCTCTTTGGACTGTCAGGGCAGCACAGGTTTGAGGTGGGGGCAGGTTGGGTCTGGGACATATCCTCGTCCGTTCGGATATTTTGCAGGCAGCCGGCCACTCAGGGCCACAGCCCCTGGAGACAAAGACCGGCCCTTTTCCCTGGGAAAGAAAAGTGGCCAGCCCAGGTTCCTGATGTCAGTTTGTAGGGTTCCCTTAGGACTTTCAGGGCAGCACAGGTTTGAGGTGGGGGCAGGTTGGGTCTGGGACATATCCTCGTCCGTTCGGATATTTTGCAGGCAGCCGGCCACTCAGGGCCACAGCCCCTGGAGACAAAGACCGGCCCTTTTCCCTGGGAAAGAAAAGTGGCCAGCCCAGGTTCCTGATGTCAGTTTGTAGGGTTCCCTTAGGACTTTCAGGGCAGCACAGGTTTGAGGTGGGGGCAGGTTGGGTCTGGGACATATCCTCGTCCGTTCGGATATTTTGCAGGCAGCCGGCCACTCAGGGCCACAGCCCCTGGAGACAAAGACCGCCCTTTTCCCTGGGAAAGAAAAGTGGCCAGCCCAGGTTCCTGATGTCAGTGTGTAAGGTTCCCTTGGGACTGTCAGGGCAGCACAGGTTTGAGGTGGGGGCAGGTTGGGTCTGGGACATATCCTCGTCCGTTCGGATATTTTGCAGGCAGCCGGCCACTCAGGGCCACAGCCCCCGGAGACAAAGACCGGCCCTTTTCCCTGGGAAAGAAAAGTGGCCAGCCCAGGTTCCTGATGTCAGTTTGTAGGGTTCCCTTGGGACTGTCAGGGCAGCACAGGTTTGAGGTGGGGGCAGGTTGGGTCTGGGACATATCCTCGTCCGTTCGGATATTTTGCAGGCAGCCGGCCACTCAGGGCCACAGCCCCTGGGGACAATGACGGGCCCTTTTCCCTGGGAAAGAAAAGTGGCCAGCCCAGGTTCCTGATGTCAGTTTGTAGGGTTCCCTTAGGACTTTCAGGGCAGCACAGGTTTGAGGTGGGGGCAGGTTGGGTCTGGGACATATCCTCATCCGTTCGGATATTTTGCAGGCAGCCGGCCACTCAGGGCCACTCAGGGCCACAGCCCCTGGAGACAAAGACCGGCCCTTTTCCCTGGGAAAGAAAAGTGGCCAGCCCAGGTTCCTGATGTCAGTTTGTAGGGTTCCCTTAGGACTTTCAGGGCAGCACAGGTTTGAGGTGGGGGCAGGTTGGGTCTGGGACATATCCTCGTCCGTTCGGATATTTTGCAGGCAGCCGGCCACTCAGGGCCACAGCCCCCGGGGACAAAGACCGGCCCTTTTCCCTGGGAAAGAAAAGTGGCCAGCCCAGGTTCCTGATGTCAGTTTGTAGGGTTCCCTTAGGACTTTCAGGGCAGCACAGGTTTGAGGTGGGGGCAGGTTGGGTCTGGGACATATCCTCGTCCGTTCGGATATTTTGCAGGCAGCCGGCCACTCAGGGCCACAGCCCCTGGGGACAATGACGGGCCCTTTTCCCTGGTAAAGAAAAGTGGCCAGCCCAGGTTCCTGATGTCAGTTTGTAGGGTTCCCTTAGGACTTTCAGGGCAGCACAGGTTTGAGGTGGGGGCAGGTTGGGTCTGGGACATATCCTCGTCCGTTCGGATATTTTGCAGGCAGCCGGCCACTCAGGGCCACAGCCCCTGGGGACAATGACCAGCCCTTTTCCCTGGAAAGAAAAGTGGCCAGCCCAGGTTCCTGATGTCAGTTTGTAGGGTTCCCTTAGGACTTTCAGGCAGCACAGGTTTGAGGTGGGGGCAGGTTGGGTCTGGACATATCCTCGTCCGTTCGGATATTTGCAGGCAGCCGGCCACTCACGGCCACTCAGGGCCACAGCCCCTGGAGACAAAGACCGGCCCTTTTCCCTGGGAAAGAAAAGTGGCCAGCCCAGGTTCCTGATGTCAGTTTGTAGGGTTCTCTTGGGACTGTCAGGGCAGCACAGGTTTGAGGTGGGGGCAGGTTGGGTCTGGGACATATCCTCGTCCGTTCGGATATTTTGCAGGCAGCCGGCCACTCAGGGCCACAGCCCCTGGAGACAAAGACCGGCCCTTTTCCCTGGGAAAGAAAAGTGGCCAGCCCAGGTTCCTGATGTCAGTTTGTAGGGTTCCCTTAGGACTTTCAGGGCAGCACAAGTTTGAGGTGGGGGCAGGTTGGGTCTGGGACATATCCTCATCCGTTCAGATATTTTGCAGGCAGCCGGCCACTCAGGGCCACAGCCCCTGGAGACAAAGACCGGCCCTTTTCCCTGGGAAAGAAAAGTGGCCAGCCCAGGTTCCTGATGTCAGTTTGTAAGGTTCCCTTGGGACTGTCAGGGCAGCACAGGTTTGAGGTGGGGGCAGGTTGGGTCTGGGACATATCCTCGTCCGTTCGGATATTTTGCAGGCAGCCGGCCACTCAAGGGCCTCAGCCCCTGGAGACAAAGACCGGCCCTTTTCCCTGGGAAAGAAAAGTGGCCAGCCCAGGTTCCTGATGTCAGTTTGTAGGGTTCCCTTAGGACTTTCAGGGCAGCACAGGTTTGAGGTGGGGGCAGGTTGGGTCTGGGACATATCCTCGTCCGTTCGGATATTTTGCAGGCAGCCGGCCACTCAGGGCCACAGCCCCTGGAGACAAAGACCGGCCCTTTTCCCTGGGAAAGAAAAGTGGCCAGCCCAGGTTCCTGATGTCAGTTTGTAGGGTTCCCTTAGGACTTTCAGGGCAGCACAGGTTTGAGGTGGGGGCAGGTTGGGTCTGGGACATATCCTCGTCCGTTCGGATATTTTGCAGGCAGCCGGCCACTCAGGGCCACAGCCCCCGGAGACAAAGACCGGCCCTTTTCCCTGGGAAAGAAAAGTGGCCAGCCCAGGTTCCTGATGTCAGTTTGTAGGGTTCCCTTAGGACTTTCAGGGCAGCACAGGTTTGAGGTGGGGGCAGGTTGGGTCTGGGACATATCCTCGTCCGTTCGGATATTTTGCAGGCAGCCGGCCACTCAGGGCCACAGCCCCTGGGGACAATGACGGGCCCTTTTCCCTGGGAAAGAAAAGTGGCCAGCCCAGGTTCCTGATGTCAGTTTGTAGGGTTCCCTTAGGACTTTCAGGGCAGCACAGGTTTGAGGTGGGGGCAGGTTGGGTCTGGGACATATCCTCGTCCGTTCGGATATTTTGCAGGCAGCCGGCCACTCACGGCCACTCAGGGCCACAGCCCCTGGAGACAAAGACCGGCCCTTTTCCCTGGGAAAGAAAAGTGGCCAGCCCAGGTTCCTGATGTCAGTTTGTAGGGTTCCCTTAGGACTTTCAGGGCAGCACAGGTTTGAGGTGGGGGCAGGTTGGGTCTGGGACATATCCTCGTCCGTTCGGATATTTTGCAGGCAGCCGGCCACTCAGGGCCACAGCCCCTGGAGACAAAGACCGGCCCTTTTCCCTGGGAAAGAAAAGTGGCCAGCCCAGGTTCCTGATGTCAGTTTGTAGGGTTCCCTTAGGACTTTCAGGGCAGCACAGGTTTGAGGTGGGGGCAGGTTGGGTCTGGGACATATCCTCGTCCGTTCGGATATTTTGCAGGCAGCCGGCCACTCAGGGCCACAGCCCCTGGAGACAAAGACCGGCCCTTTTCCCTGGGAAAGAAAAGTGGCCAGCCCAGGTTCCTGATGTCAGTTTGTAGGGTTCCCTTGGGACTGTCAGGGCAGCACAGGTTTGAGGTGGGGGCAGGTTGGGTCTGGGACATATCCTCGTCCGTTCGGATATTTTGCAGGCAGCCGGCCACTCAGGGCCAGAGCCCCTGGGGACAATGACCAGCCCTTTTCCCTGGGAAAGAAAAGTGGCCAGCCCAGGTTCCTGATGTCAGTTTGTAGGGTTCCCTTAGGACTTTCAGGGCAGCACAGGTTTGAGGTGGGGGCAGGTTGGGTCTGGGACATATCCTCGTCCGTTCGGATATTTTGCAGGCAGCCGGCAACTCAGGGCCACTCAGGGCCACAGCCCCTGGAGACAAAGACCGGCCCTTTTCCCTGGGAAAGAAAAGTGGCCAGCCCAGGTTCCTGATGTCAGTTTGTAGGGTTCCCTTAGGACTTTCAGGGCAGCACAGGTTTGAGGTGGGGGCAGGTTGGGTCTGGGACATATCCTCGTCCGTTCGGATATTTTGCAGGCAGCCGGCCACTCAGGGCCACAGCCCCTGGGGACAATGACGGGCCCTTTTCCCTGGGAAAGAAAAGTGGCCAGCCCAGGTTCCTGATGTCAGTTTGTAGGGTTCCCTTAGGACTTTCAGGGCAGCACAGGTTTGAGGTGGGGGCAGGTTGGGTCTGGGACATATCCTCGTCCGTTCGGATATTTTGCAGGCAGCCGGCCACTCAGGGCCACAGCCCCTGGAGACAAAGACCGGCCCTTTTCCCTGGGAAAGAAAAGTGGCCAGCCCAGGTTCCTGATGTCAGTTTGTAGGGTTCCCTTAGGACTTTCAGGGCAGCACAGGTTTGAGGTGGGGGCAGGTTGGGTCTGGGACATATCCTCGTCTGTTCGGATATTTTGCAGGCAGCCGGCCACTCAGGGCCACAGCCCCTGGAGACAAAGACCGGCCCTTTTCCCTGGGAAAGAAAAGTGGCCAGCCCAGGTTCCTGATGTCAGTTTGTAGGGTTCCCTTGGGACTGTCAGGGCAGCACAGGTTTGAGGTGGGGGCAGGTTGGGTCTGGGACATATCCTCGTCCGTTCAGATATTTTGCAGGCAGCCGGCCACTCAGGGCCACAGCCCCCGGAGACAAAGACCGGCCCTTTTCCCTGGGAAAGAAAAGTGGCCAGCCCAGGTTCCTGATGTCAGTTTGTAGGGTTCCCTTAGGACTTTCAGGGCAGCACAGGTTTGAGGTGGGGGCAGGTTGGGTCTGGGACATATCCTCGTCCGTTCGGATATTTTGCAGGCAGCCGGCCACTCAGGGCCACAGCCCCTGGAGACAAAGACCGGCCCTTTTCCCTGGGAAAGAAAAGTGGCCAGCCCAGGTTCCTGATGTCAGTTTGTAGGGTTCCCTTGGGACTGTCAGGGCAGCACAGGTTTGAGGTGGGGGCAGGTTGGGTCTGGGACATATCCTCGTCCGTTCGGATATTTTGCAGGCAGCCGGCCACTCAGGGCCAGAGCCCCTGGGGACAATGACCAGCCCTTTTCCCTGGGAAAGAAAAGTGGCCAGCCCAGGTTCCTGATGTCAGTTTGTAGGGTTCCCTTAGGACTTTCAGGGCAGCACAGGTTTGAGGTGGGGGCAGGTTGGGTCTGGGACATATCCTCGTCCGTTCGGATATTTTGCAGGCAGCCGGCAACTCAGGGCCACTCAGGGCCACAGCCCCTGGAGACAAAGACCGGCCCTTTTCCCTGGGAAAGAAAAGTGGCCAGCCCAGGTTCCTGATGTCAGTTTGTAGGGTTCCCTTAGGACTTTCAGGGCAGCACAGGTTTGAGGTGGGGGCAGGTTGGGTCTGGGACATATCCTCGTCCGTTCGGATATTTTGCAGGCAGCCGGCCACTCAGGGCCACAGCCCCTGGGGACAATGACGGGCCCTTTTCCCTGGGAAAGAAAAGTGGCCAGCCCAGGTTCCTGATGTCAGTTTGTAGGGTTCCCTTAGGACTTTCAGGGCAGCACAGGTTTGAGGTGGGGGCAGGTTGGGTCTGGGACATATCCTCGTCCGTTCGGATATTTTGCAGGCAGCCGGCCACTCAGGGCCACAGCCCCTGGAGACAAAGACCGGCCCTTTTCCCTGGGAAAGAAAAGTGGCCAGCCCAGGTTCCTGATGTCAGTTTGTAGGGTTCCCTTAGGACTTTCAGGGCAGCACAGGTTTGAGGTGGGGGCAGGTTGGGTCTGGGACATATCCTCGTCTGTTCGGATATTTTGCAGGCAGCCGGCCACTCAGGGCCACAGCCCCTGGAGACAAAGACCGGCCCTTTTCCCTGGGAAAGAAAAGTGGCCAGCCCAGGTTCCTGATGTCAGTTTGTAGGGTTCCCTTAGGACTTTCAGGGCAGCACAGGTTTGAGGTGGGGGCAGGTTGGGTCTGGGACATATCCTCGTCCGTTCGGATATTTTGCAGGCAGCCGGCCACTCAGGGCCACAGCCCCTGGGGACAATGACGGGCCCTTTTCCCTGGGAAAGAAAAGTGGCCAGCCCAGGTTCCTGATGTCAGTTTGTAGGGTTCCCTTAGGACTTTCAGGGCAGCACAGGTTTGAGGTGGGGGCAGGTTGGGTCTGGGACATATCCTCGTCCGTTCGGATATTTTGCAGGCAGCCGGCCACTCAGGGCCACAGCCCCTGGAGACAAAGACCGGCCCTTTTCCCTGGGAAAGAAAAGTGGCCAGCCCAGGTTCCTGATGTCAGTTTGTAGGGTTCCCTTAGGACTTTCAGGGCAGCACAGGTTTGAGGTGGGGGCAGGTTGGGTCTGGGACATATCCTCGTCTGTTCGGATATTTTGCAGGCAGCCGGCCACTCAGGGCCACAGCCCCTGGAGACAAAGACCGGCCCTTTTCCCTGGGAAAGAAAAGTGGCCAGCCCAGGTTCCTGATGTCAGTTTGTAGGGTTCCCTTGGGACTGTCAGGGCAGCACAGGTTTGAGGTGGGGGCAGGTTGGGTCTGGGACATATCCTCGTCCGTTCGGATATTTTGCAGGCAGCCGGCCACTCAGGGCCACAGCCCCTGGAGACAAAGACCGGCCCTTTTCCCTGGGAAAGAAAAGTGGCCAGCCCAGGTTCCTGATGTCAGTTTGTAGGGTTCCCTTGGGACTGTCAGGGCAGCACAGGTTTGAGGTGGGGGCAGGTTGGGTCTGGGACATATCCTCGTCCGTTCGGATATTTTGCAGGCAGCCGGCCACTCAGGGCCAGAGCCCCTGGGGACAATGACCAGCCCTTTTCCCTGGGAAAGAAAAGTGGCCAGCCCAGGTTCCTGATGTCAGTTTGTAGGGTTCCCTTAGGACTTTCAGGGCAGCACAGGTTTGAGGTGGGGGCAGGTTGGGTCTGGGACATATCCTCGTCCGTTCGGATATTTTGCAGGCAGCCGGCAACTCAGGGCCACTCAGGGCCACAGCCCCTGGAGACAAAGACCGGCCCTTTTCCCTGGGAAAGAAAAGTGGCCAGCCCAGGTTCCTGATGTCAGTTTGTAGGGTTCCCTTAGGACTTTCAGGGCAGCACAGGTTTGAGGTGGGGGCAGGTTGGGTCTGGGACATATCCTCGTCCGTTCGGATATTTTGCAGGCAGCCGGCCACTCAGGGCCACAGCCCCTGGGGACAATGACGGGCCCTTTTCCCTGGGAAAGAAAAGTGGCCAGCCCAGGTTCCTGATGTCAGTTTGTAGGGTTCCCTTAGGACTTTCAGGGCAGCACAGGTTTGAGGTGGGGGCAGGTTGGGTCTGGGACATATCCTCGTCCGTTCGGATATTTTGCAGGCAGCCGGCCACTCAGGGCCACAGCCCCTGGAGACAAAGACCGGCCCTTTTCCCTGGGAAAGAAAAGTGGCCAGCCCAGGTTCCTGATGTCAGTTTGTAGGGTTCCCTTAGGACTTTCAGGGCAGCACAGGTTTGAGGTGGGGGCAGGTTGGGTCTGGGACATATCCTCGTCTGTTCGGATATTTTGCAGGCAGCCGGCCACTCAGGGCCACAGCCCCTGGAGACAAAGACCGGCCCTTTTCCCTGGGAAAGAAAAGTGGCCAGCCCAGGTTCCTGATGTCAGTTTGTAGGGTTCCCTTGGGACTGTCAGGGCAGCACAGGTTTGAGGTGGGGGCAGGTTGGGTCTGGGACATATCCTCGTCCGTTCAGATATTTTGCAGGCAGCCGGCCACTCAGGGCCACAGCCCCCGGAGACAAAGACCGGCCCTTTTCCCTGGGAAAGAAAAGTGGCCAGCCCAGGTTCCTGATGTCAGTTTGTAGGGTTCCCTTAGGACTTTCAGGGCAGCACAGGTTTGAGGTGGGGGCAGGTTGGGTCTGGGACATATCCTCGTCCGTTCGGATATTTTGCAGGCAGCCGGCCACTCAGGGCCACAGCCCCTGGAGACAAAGACCGGCCCTTTTCCCTGGGAAAGAAAAGTGGCCAGCCCAGGTTCCTGATGTCAGTTTGTAGGGTTCCCTTGGGACTGTCAGGGCAGCACAGGTTTGAGGTGGGGGCAGGTTGGGTCTGGGACATATCCTCGTCCGTTCGGATATTTTGCAGGCAGCCGGCCACTCAGGGCCAGAGCCCCTGGGGACAATGACCAGCCCTTTTCCCTGGGAAAGAAAAGTGGCCAGCCCAGGTTCCTGATGTCAGTTTGTAGGGTTCCCTTAGGACTTTCAGGGCAGCACAGGTTTGAGGTGGGGGCAGGTTGGGTCTGGGACATATCCTCGTCCGTTCGGATATTTTGCAGGCAGCCGGCAACTCAGGGCCACTCAGGGCCACAGCCCCTGGAGACAAAGACCGGCCCTTTTCCCTGGGAAAGAAAAGTGGCCAGCCCAGGTTCCTGATGTCAGTTTGTAGGGTTCCCTTAGGACTTTCAGGGCAGCACAGGTTTGAGGTGGGGGCAGGTTGGGTCTGGGACATATCCTCGTCCGTTCGGATATTTTGCAGGCAGCCGGCCACTCAGGGCCACAGCCCCTGGGGACAATGACGGGCCCTTTTCCCTGGGAAAGAAAAGTGGCCAGCCCAGGTTCCTGATGTCAGTTTGTAGGGTTCCCTTAGGACTTTCAGGGCAGCACAGGTTTGAGGTGGGGGCAGGTTGGGTCTGGGACATATCCTCGTCCGTTCGGATATTTTGCAGGCAGCCGGCCACTCAGGGCCACAGCCCCTGGAGACAAAGACCGGCCCTTTTCCCTGGGAAAGAAAAGTGGCCAGCCCAGGTTCCTGATGTCAGTTTGTAGGGTTCCCTTAGGACTTTCAGGGCAGCACAGGTTTGAGGTGGGGGCAGGTTGGGTCTGGGACATATCCTCGTCTGTTCGGATATTTTGCAGGCAGCCGGCCACTCAGGGCCACAGCCCCTGGAGACAAAGACCGGCCCTTTTCCCTGGGAAAGAAAAGTGGCCAGCCCAGGTTCCTGATGTCAGTTTGTAGGGTTCCCTTGGGACTGTCAGGGCAGCACAGGTTTGAGGTGGGGGCAGGTTGGGTCTGGGACATATCCTCGTCCGTTCAGATATTTTGCAGGCAGCCGGCCACTCAGGGCCACAGCCCCCGGAGACAAAGACCGGCCCTTTTCCCTGGGAAAGAAAAGTGGCCAGCCCAGGTTCCTGATGTCAGTTTGTAGGGTTCCCTTAGGACTTTCAGGGCAGCACAGGTTTGAGGTGGGGGCAGGTTGGGTCTGGGACATATCCTCGTCCGTTCGGATATTTTGCAGGCAGCCGGCCACTCAGGGCCACAGCCCCTGGAGACAAAGACCGGCCCTTTTCCCTGGGAAAGAAAAGTGGCCAGCCCAGGTTCCTGATGTCAGTTTGTAGGGTTCCCTTGGGACTGTCAGGGCAGCACAGGTTTGAGGTGGGGGCAGGTTGGGTCTGGGACATATCCTCGTCCGTTCGGATATTTTGCAGGCAGCCGGCCACTCAGGGCCAGAGCCCCTGGGGACAATGACCAGCCCTTTTCCCTGGGAAAGAAAAGTGGCCAGCCCAGGTTCCTGATGTCAGTTTGTAGGGTTCCCTTAGGACTTTCAGGGCAGCACAGGTTTGAGGTGGGGGCAGGTTGGGTCTGGGACATATCCTCGTCCGTTCGGATATTTTGCAGGCAGCCGGCAACTCAGGGCCACTCAGGGCCACAGCCCCTGGAGACAAAGACCGGCCCTTTTCCCTGGGAAAGAAAAGTGGCCAGCCCAGGTTCCTGATGTCAGTTTGTAGGGTTCCCTTAGGACTTTCAGGGCAGCACAGGTTTGAGGTGGGGGCAGGTTGGGTCTGGGACATATCCTCGTCCGTTCGGATATTTTGCAGGCAGCCGGCCACTCAGGGCCACAGCCCCTGGGGACAATGACGGGCCCTTTTCCCTGGGAAAGAAAAGTGGCCAGCCCAGGTTCCTGATGTCAGTTTGTAGGGTTCCCTTAGGACTTTCAGGGCAGCACAGGTTTGAGGTGGGGGCAGGTTGGGTCTGGGACATATCCTCGTCCGTTCGGATATTTTGCAGGCAGCCGGCCACTCAGGGCCACAGCCCCTGGAGACAAAGACCGGCCCTTTTCCCTGGGAAAGAAAAGTGGCCAGCCCAGGTTCCTGATGTCAGTTTGTAGGGTTCCCTTAGGACTTTCAGGGCAGCACAGGTTTGAGGTGGGGGCAGGTTGGGTCTGGGACATATCCTCGTCTGTTCGGATATTTTGCAGGCAGCCGGCCACTCAGGGCCACAGCCCCTGGAGACAAAGACCGGCCCTTTTCCCTGGGAAAGAAAAGTGGCCAGCCCAGGTTCCTGATGTCAGTTTGTAGGGTTCCCTTAGGACTTTCAGGGCAGCACAGGTTTGAGGTGGGGGCAGGTTGGGTCTGGGACATATCCTCGTCCGTTCGGATATTTTGCAGGCAGCCGGCCACTCAGGGCCACAGCCCCTGGGGACAATGACGGGCCCTTTTCCCTGGGAAAGAAAAGTGGCCAGCCCAGGTTCCTGATGTCAGTTTGTAGGGTTCCCTTAGGACTTTCAGGGCAGCACAGGTTTGAGGTGGGGGCAGGTTGGGTCTGGGACATATCCTCGTCCGTTCGGATATTTTGCAGGCAGCCGGCCACTCAGGGCCACAGCCCCTGGAGACAAAGACCGGCCCTTTTCCCTGGGAAAGAAAAGTGGCCAGCCCAGGTTCCTGATGTCAGTTTGTAGGGTTCCCTTAGGACTTTCAGGGCAGCACAGGTTTGAGGTGGGGGCAGGTTGGGTCTGGGACATATCCTCGTCTGTTCGGATATTTTGCAGGCAGCCGGCCACTCAGGGCCACAGCCCCTGGAGACAAAGACCGGCCCTTTTCCCTGGGAAAGAAAAGTGGCCAGCCCAGGTTCCTGATGTCAGTTTGTAGGGTTCCCTTGGGACTGTCAGGGCAGCACAGGTTTGAGGTGGGGGCAGGTTGGGTCTGGGACATATCCTCGTCCGTTCAGATATTTTGCAGGCAGCCGGCCACTCAGGGCCACAGTCCCCGGAGACAATGACCAGCCCTTTTCCCTGGGAAAGAAAAGTGGCCAGCCCAGGTTCCTGATGTCAGTTTGTAGGGTTCCCTTAGGACTTTCAGGGCAGCACAGGTTTGAGGTGGGGGCAGGTTGGGTCTGGGAAATATCCTCGTCCGTTCGGATATTTTGCAGGCAGCCGGCCACTCAGGGCCACAGCCCCTGGAGACAAAGACCGGCCCTTTTCCCTGGGAAAGAAAAGTGGCCAGCCCAGGTTCCTGATGTCAGTTTGTAGGGTTCCCTTAGGACTTTCAGGGCAGCACAGGTTTGAGGTGGGGGCAGGTTGGGTCTGGGACATATCCTCGTCCGTTCGGATATTTTGCAGGCAGCCGGCCACTCAGGGCCACAGCCCCTGGAGACAAAGACCGGCCCTTTTCCCTGGGAAAGAAAAGTGGCCAGCCCAGGTTCCTGATGTCAGTTTGTAGGGTTCCCTTAGGACTTTCAGGGCAGCACAGGTTTGAGGTGGGGGCAGGTTGGGTCTGGGACATATCCTCGTCCGTTCGGATATTTTGCAGGCAGCCGGCCACTCAGGGCCACTCAGCCGGCCACAGCCCCTGGAGACAAAGACCGGCCCTTTTCCCTGGGAAAGAAAAGTGGCCAGCCCAGGTTCCTGATGTCAGTTTGTAGGGTTCCCTTAGGACTTTCAGGGCAGCACAGGTTTGAGGTGGGGGCAGGTTGGGTCTGGGACATATCCTCGTCCGTTCGGATATTTTGCAGGCAGCCGGCCACTCAGGGCCACAGCCCCTGGGGACAATGACCGGCCCTTTTCCCTGGGAAAGAAAAGTGGCCAGCCCAGGTTCCTGATGTCAGTTTGTAGGGTTCTCTTTGGACTGTCAGGGCAGCACAGGTTTGAGGTGGGGGCAGGTTGGGTCTGGGACATATCCTCGTCCGTTCGGATATTTTGCAGGCAGCCGGCCACTCAGGGCCACAGCCCCCGGAGACAAAGACCGGCCCTTTTCCCTGGGAAAGAAAAGTGGCCAGCCCAGGTTCCTGATGTCAGTTTGTAGGGTTCCCTTAGGACTTTCAGGGCAGCACAGGTTTGAGGTGGGGGCAGGTTGGGTCTGGGACATATCCTCGTCCGTTCGGATATTTTGCAGGCAGCCGGCCACTCAGGGCCACAGCCCCTGGAGACAAAGACCGGCCCTTTTCCCTGGGAAAGAAAAGTGGCCAGCCCAGGTTCCTGATGTCAGTTTGTAGGGTTCCCTTAGGACTTTCAGGGCAGCACAGGTTTGAGGTGGGGGCAGGTTGGGTCTGGGACATATCCTCGTCCGTTCGGATATTTTGCAGGCAGCCGGCCACTCAGGGCCACAGCCCCTGAGGACAATGACCAGCCCTTTTCCCTGGGAAAGAAAAGTGGCCAGCCCAGGTTCCTGATGTCAGTTTGTAGGGTTCCCTTAGGACTTTCAGGGCAGCACAGGTTTGAGGTGGGGGCAGGTTGGGTCTGGGACATATCCTCGTCCGTTCGGATATTTTGCAGGCAGCCGGCCACTCACGGCCACTCAGGGCCACAGCCCCCGGAGACAAAGACCGGCCCTTTTCCCTGGGAAAGAAAAGTGGCCAGCCCAGGTTCCTGATGTCAGTTTGTAGGGTTCCCTTAGGACTTTCAGGGCAGCACAGGTTTGAGGTGGGGGCAGGTTGGGTCTGGGACATATCCTCGTCCGTTCGGATATTTTGCAGGCAGCCGGCCACTCAGGGCCACAGCCCCCGGAGACAAAGACCGGCCCTTTTCCCTGGGAAAGAAAAGTGGCCAGCCCAGGTTCCTGATGTCAGTTTGTAGGGTTCCCTTAGGACTTTCAGGGCAGCACAGGTTTGAGGTGGGGGCAGGTTGGGTCTGGGACATATCCTCGTCCGTTCGGATATTTTGCAGGCAGCCGGCCACTCAGGGCCACAGCCCCCGGAGACAAAGACCGGCCCTTTTCCCTGGGAAAGAAAAGTGGCCAGCCCAGCTTCCTGATGTCAGTTTGTAGGGTTCCCTTAGGACTTTCAGGGCAGCACAGGTTTGAGGTGGGGGCAGGTTGGGTCTGGGACATATCCTCGTCCGTTCGGATATTTTGCAGGCAGCCGGCCACTCAGGGCCACAGCCCCCGGAGACAAAGACCGGCCCTTTTCCCTGGGAAAGAAAAGTGGCCAGCCCAGGTTCCTGATGTCAGTTTGTAGGGTTCCCTTAGGACTTTCAGGGCAGCACAGGTTTGAGGTGGGGGCAGGTTGGGTCTGGGACATATCCTCGTCCGTTCGGATATTTTGCAGGCAGCCGGCCACTCAGGGCCACAGCCCCTGGAGACAAAGACCGGCCCTTTTCCCTGGGAAAGAAAAGTGGCCAGCCCAGGTTCCTGATGTCAGTTTGTAGGGTTCCCTTGGGACTGTCAGGGCAGCACAGGTTTGAGGTGGGGGCAGGTTGGGTCTGGGACATATCCTCGTCCGTTCGGATATTTTGCAGGCAGCCGGCCACTCAGGGCCAGAGCCCCTGGGGACAATGACCAGCCCTTTTCCCTGGGAAAGAAAAGTGGCCAGCCCAGGTTCCTGATGTCAGTTTGTAGGGTTCCCTTAGGACTTTCAGGGCAGCACAGGTTTGAGGTGGGGGCAGGTTGGGTCTGGGACATATCCTCGTCCGTTCGGATATTTTGCAGGCAGCCGGCAACTCAGGGCCACTCAGGGCCACAGCCCCTGGAGACAAAGACCGGCCCTTTTCCCTGGGAAAGAAAAGTGGCCAGCCCAGGTTCCTGATGTCAGTTTGTAGGGTTCCCTTAGGACTTTCAGGGCAGCACAGGTTTGAGGTGGGGGCAGGTTGGGTCTGGGACATATCCTCGTCCGTTCGGATATTTTGCAGGCAGCCGGCCACTCAGGGCCACAGCCCCTGGGGACAATGACGGGCCCTTTTCCCTGGGAAAGAAAAGTGGCCAGCCCAGGTTCCTGATGTCAGTTTGTAGGGTTCCCTTAGGACTTTCAGGGCAGCACAGGTTTGAGGTGGGGGCAGGTTGGGTCTGGGACATATCCTCGTCCGTTCGGATATTTTGCAGGCAGCCGGCCACTCACGGCCACAGCCCCTGGAGACAAAGACCGGCCCTTTTCCCTGGGAAAGAAAAGTGGCCAGCCCAGGTTCCTGATGTCAGTTTGTAGGGTTCCCTTAGGACTTTCAGGGCAGCACAGGTTTGAGGTGGGGGCAGGTTGGGTCTGGGACATATCCTCGTCTGTTCGGATATTTTGCAGGCAGCCGGCCACTCAGGGCCACAGCCCCTGGAGACAAAGACCGGCCCTTTTCCCTGGGAAAGAAAAGTGGCCAGCCCAGGTTCCTGATGTCAGTTTGTAGGGTTCCCTTGGGACTGTCAGGGCAGCACAGGTTTGAGGTGGGGGCAGGTTGGGTCTGGGACATATCCTCGTCCGTTCAGATATTTTGCAGGCAGCCGGCCACTCAGGGCCACAGCCCCCGGAGACAAAGACCGGCCCTTTTCCCTGGGAAAGAAAAGTGGCCAGCCCAGGTTCCTGATGTCAGTTTGTAGGGTTCCCTTAGGACTTTCAGGGCAGCACAGGTTTGAGGTGGGGGCAGGTTGGGTCTGGGACATATCCTCGTCCGTTCGGATATTTTGCAGGCAGCCGGCCACTCAGGGCCACAGCCCCTGGAGACAAAGACCGGCCCTTTTCCCTGGGAAAGAAAAGTGGCCAGCCCAGGTTCCTGATGTCAGTTTGTAGGGTTCCCTTGGGACTGTCAGGGCAGCACAGGTTTGAGGTGGGGGCAGGTTGGGTCTGGGACATATCCTCGTCCGTTCGGATATTTTGCAGGCAGCCGGCCACTCAGGGCCAGAGCCCCTGGGGACAATGACCAGCCCTTTTCCCTGGGAAAGAAAAGTGGCCAGCCCAGGTTCCTGATGTCAGTTTGTAGGGTTCCCTTAGGACTTTCAGGGCAGCACAGGTTTGAGGTGGGGGCAGGTTGGGTCTGGGACATATCCTCGTCCGTTCGGATATTTTGCAGGCAGCCGGCAACTCAGGGCCACTCAGGGCCACAGCCCCTGGAGACAAAGACCGGCCCTTTTCCCTGGGAAAGAAAAGTGGCCAGCCCAGGTTCCTGATGTCAGTTTGTAGGGTTCCCTTAGGACTTTCAGGGCAGCACAGGTTTGAGGTGGGGGCAGGTTGGGTCTGGGACATATCCTCGTCCGTTCGGATATTTTGCAGGCAGCCGGCCACTCAGGGCCACAGCCCCTGGGGACAATGACGGGCCCTTTTCCCTGGGAAAGAAAAGTGGCCAGCCCAGGTTCCTGATGTCAGTTTGTAGGGTTCCCTTAGGACTTTCAGGGCAGCACAGGTTTGAGGTGGGGGCAGGTTGGGTCTGGGACATATCCTCGTCCGTTCGGATATTTTGCAGGCAGCCGGCCACTCAGGGCCACAGCCCCTGGAGACAAAGACCGGCCCTTTTCCCTGGGAAAGAAAAGTGGCCAGCCCAGGTTCCTGATGTCAGTTTGTAGGGTTCCCTTAGGACTTTCAGGGCAGCACAGGTTTGAGGTGGGGGCAGGTTGGGTCTGGGACATATCCTCGTCTGTTCGGATATTTTGCAGGCAGCCGGCCACTCAGGGCCACAGCCCCTGGAGACAAAGACCGGCCCTTTTCCCTGGGAAAGAAAAGTGGCCAGCCCAGGTTCCTGATGTCAGTTTGTAGGGTTCCCTTAGGACTTTCAGGGCAGCACAGGTTTGAGGTGGGGGCAGGTTGGGTCTGGGACATATCCTCGTCCGTTCGGATATTTTGCAGGCAGCCGGCCACTCAGGGCCACAGCCCCTGGGGACAATGACGGGCCCTTTTCCCTGGGAAAGAAAAGTGGCCAGCCCAGGTTCCTGATGTCAGTTTGTAGGGTTCCCTTAGGACTTTCAGGGCAGCACAGGTTTGAGGTGGGGGCAGGTTGGGTCTGGGACATATCCTCGTCCGTTCGGATATTTTGCAGGCAGCCGGCCACTCAGGGCCACAGCCCCTGGAGACAAAGACCGGCCCTTTTCCCTGGGAAAGAAAAGTGGCCAGCCCAGGTTCCTGATGTCAGTTTGTAGGGTTCCCTTAGGACTTTCAGGGCAGCACAGGTTTGAGGTGGGGGCAGGTTGGGTCTGGGACATATCCTCGTCTGTTCGGATATTTTGCAGGCAGCCGGCCACTCAGGGCCACAGCCCCTGGAGACAAAGACCGGCCCTTTTCCCTGGGAAAGAAAAGTGGCCAGCCCAGGTTCCTGATGTCAGTTTGTAGGGTTCCCTTGGGACTGTCAGGGCAGCACAGGTTTGAGGTGGGGGCAGGTTGGGTCTGGGACATATCCTCGTCCGTTCAGATATTTTGCAGGCAGCCGGCCACTCAGGGCCACAGTCCCCGGAGACAATGACCAGCCCTTTTCCCTGGGAAAGAAAAGTGGCCAGCCCAGGTTCCTGATGTCAGTTTGTAGGGTTCCCTTAGGACTTTCAGGGCAGCACAGGTTTGAGGTGGGGGCAGGTTGGGTCTGGGAAATATCCTCGTCCGTTCGGATATTTTGCAGGCAGCCGGCCACTCAGGGCCACAGCCCCTGGAGACAAAGACCGGCCCTTTTCCCTGGGAAAGAAAAGTGGCCAGCCCAGGTTCCTGATGTCAGTTTGTAGGGTTCCCTTAGGACTTTCAGGGCAGCACAGGTTTGAGGTGGGGGCAGGTTGGGTCTGGGACATATCCTCGTCCGTTCGGATATTTTGCAGGCAGCCGGCCACTCAGGGCCACAGCCCCTGGAGACAAAGACCGGCCCTTTTCCCTGGGAAAGAAAAGTGGCCAGCCCAGCTTCCTGATGTCAGTTTGTAGGGTTCCCTTAGGACTTTCAGGGCAGCACAGGTTTGAGGTGGGGGCAGGTTGGGTCTGGGACATATCCTCGTCCGTTCGGATATTTTGCAGGCAGCCGGCCACTCAGGGCCACTCAGCCGGCCACAGCCCCTGGAGACAAAGACCGGCCCTTTTCCCTGGGAAAGAAAAGTGGCCAGCCCAGGTTCCTGATGTCAGTTTGTAGGGTTCCCTTAGGACTTTCAGGGCAGCACAGGTTTGAGGTGGGGGCAGGTTGGGTCTGGGACATATCCTCGTCCGTTCGGATATTTTGCAGGCAGCCGGCCACTCAGGGCCACAGCCCCTGGGGACAATGACCGGCCCTTTTCCCTGGGAAAGAAAAGTGGCCAGCCCAGGTTCCTGATGTCAGTTTGTAGGGTTCTCTTTGGACTGTCAGGGCAGCACAGGTTTGAGGTGGGGGCAGGTTGGGTCTGGGACATATCCTCGTCCGTTCGGATATTTTGCAGGCAGCCGGCCACTCAGGGCCACAGCCCCTGGAGACAAAGACCGGCCCTTTTCCCTGGGAAAGAAAAGTGGCCAGCCCAGGTTCCTGATGTCAGTTTGTAGGGTTCCCTTAGGACTTTCAGGGCAGCACAGGTTTGAGGTGGGGGCAGGTTGGGTCTGGGACATATCCTCGTCCGTTCGGATATTTTGCAGGCAGCCGGCCACTCAGGGCCACAGCCCCTGGAGACAAAGACCGGCCCTTTTCCCTGGGAAAGAAAAGTGGCCAGCCCAGGTTCCTGATGTCAGTTTGTAGGGTTCCCTTAGGACTTTCAGGGCAGCACAGGTTTGAGGTGGGGGCAGGTTGGGTCTGGGACATATCCTCGTCCGTTCGGATATTTTGCAGGCAGCCGGCCACTCAGGGCCACAGCCCCTGAGGACAATGACCAGCCCTTTTCCCTGGGAAAGAAAAGTGGCCAGCCCAGGTTCCTGATGTCAGTTTGTAGGGTTCCCTTAGGACTTTCAGGGCAGCACAGGTTTGAGGTGGGGGCAGGTTGGGTCTGGGACATATCCTCGTCCGTTCGGATATTTTGCAGGCAGCCGGCCACTCACGGCCACTCAGGGCCACAGCCCCCGGAGACAAAGACCGGCCCTTTTCCCTGGGAAAGAAAAGTGGCCAGCCCAGGTTCCTGATGTCAGTTTGTAGGGTTCCCTTAGGACTTTCAGGGCAGCACAGGTTTGAGGTGGGGGCAGGTTGGGTCTGGGACATATCCTCGTCCGTTCGGATATTTTGCAGGCAGCCGGCCACTCAGGGCCACAGCCCCCGGAGACAAAGACCGGCCCTTTTCCCTGGGAAAGAAAAGTGGCCAGCCCAGGTTCCTGATGTCAGTTTGTAGGGTTCCCTTAGGACTTTCAGGGCAGCACAGGTTTGAGGTGGGGGCAGGTTGGGTCTGGGACATATCCTCGTCCGTTCGGATATTTTGCAGGCAGCCGGCCACTCAGGGCCACAGCCCCCGGAGACAAAGACCGGCCCTTTTCCCTGGGAAAGAAAAGTGGCCAGCCCAGGTTCCTGATGTCAGTTTGTAGGGTTCCCTTAGGACTTTCAGGGCAGCACAGGTTTGAGGTGGGGGCAGGTTGGGTCTGGGACATATCCTCGTCCGTTCGGATATTTTGCAGGCAGCCGGCCACTCAGGGCCACAGCCCCTGGAGACAAAGACCGGCCCTTTTCCCTGGGAAAGAAAAGTGGCCAGCCCAGGTTCCTGATGTCAGTTTGTAGGGTTCCCTTAGGACTTTCAGGGCAGCACAGGTTTGAGGTGGGGGCAGGTTGGGTCTGGGACATATCCTCGTCCGTTCGGATATTTTGCAGGCAGCCGGCCACTCAGGGCCACAGCCCCTGGAGACAAAGACCGGCCCTTTTCCCTGGGAAAGAAAAGTGGCCAGCCCAGCTTCCTGATGTCAGTTTGTAGGGTTCCCTTAGGACTTTCAGGGCAGCACAGGTTTGAGGTGGGGGCAGGTTGGGTCTGGGACATATCCTCGTCCGTTCGGATATTTTGCAGGCAGCCGGCCACTCAGGGCCACAGCCCCTGGAGACAAAGACCGGCCCTTTTCCCTGGGAAAGAAAAGTGGCCAGCCCAGGTTCCTGATGTCAGTTTGTAGGGTTCCCTTGGGACTGTCAGGGCAGCACAGGTTTGAGGTGGGGGCAGGTTGGGTCTGGGACATATCCTCGTCCGTTCGGATATTTTGCAGGCAGCCGGCCACTCAGGGCCACAGCCCCTGGAGACAAAGACCGGCCCTTTTCCCTGGGAAAGAAAAGTGGCCAGCCCAGGTTCCTGATGTCAGTTTGTAGGGTTCCCTTAGGACTTTCAGGGCAGCACAGGTTTGAGGTGGGGGCAGGTTGGGTCTGGGACATATCCTCGTCCGTTCGGATATTTTGCAGGCAGCCGGCCACTCAGGGCCACAGCCCCTGGAGACAAAGACCGGCCCTTTTCCCTGGGAAAGAAAAGTGGCCAGCCCAGGTTCCTGATGTCAGTTTGTAGGGTTCCCTTAGGACTTTCAGGGCAGCACAGGTTTGAGGTGGGGGCAGGTTGGGTCTGGGACATATCCTCGTCCGTTCGGATATTTTGCAGGCAGCCGGCCACTCAGGGCCACAGCCCCCGGAGACAAAGACCGGCCCTTTTCCCTGGGAAAGAAAAGAGGCCAGCCCAGGTTCCTGATGTCAGTTTGTAGGGTTCCCTTAGGACTGTCAGGGCAGCACAGGTTTGAGGTGGGGGCAGGTTGGGTCTGGGACATATCCTCGTCCGTTCGGATATTTTGCAGGCAGCCGGCCACTCAGGGCCACAGCCCCTGGGGACAATGACCAGCCCTTTTCCCTGGGAAAGAAAAGTGGCCAGCCCAGGTTCCTGATGTCAGTTTGTAGGGTTCCCTTAGGACTTTCAGGGCAGCACAGGTTTGAGGTGGGGGCAGGTTGGGTCTGGGACATATCCTCGTCCGTTCGGATATTTTGCAGGCAGCCGGCCACTCACGGCCACTCAGGGCCACAGCCCCTGGAGACAAAGACCGGCCCTTTTCCCTGGGAAAGAAAAGTGGCCAGCCCAGGTTCCTGATGTCAGTTTGTAGGGTTCCCTTAGGACTTTCAGGGCAGCACAGGTTTGAGGTGGGGGCAGGTTGGGTCTGGGACATATCCTCGTCCGTTCGGATATTTTGCAGGCAGCCGGCCACTCAGGGCCACAGCCCCTGGAGACAAAGACCGGCCCTTTTCCCTGGGAAAGAAAAGTGGCCAGCCCAGGTTCCTGATGTCAGTTTGTAGGGTTCCCTTAGGACTTTCAGGGCAGCACAGGTTTGAGGTGGGGGCAGGTTGGGTCTGGGACATATCCTCGTCCGTTCGGATATTTTGCAGGCAGCCGGCCACTCAGGGCCACAGCCCCTGGAGACAAAGACCGGCCCTTTTCCCTGGGAAAGAAAAGTGGCCAGCCCAGCTTCCTGATGTCAGTTTGTAGGGTTCCCTTAGGACTTTCAGGGCAGCACAGGTTTGAGGTGGGGGCAGGTTGGGTCTGGGATATATCCTCGTCCGTTCGGATATTTTGCAGGCAGCCGGCCACTCAGGGCCACAGCCCCTGGAGACAAAGACCGGCCCTTTTCCCTGGGAAAGAAAAGTGGCCAGCCCAGGTTCCTGATGTCAGTGTGTAAGGTTCCCTTGGGACTGTCAGGGCAGCACAGGTTTGAGGTGGGGGCAGGTTGGGTCTGGGACATATCCTCGTCCGTTCGGATATTTTGCAGGCAGCCGGCCACTCACGGCCACTCAGGGCCACAGCCCCCGGAGACAAAGACCGGCCCTTTTCCCTGGGAAAGAAAAGTGGCCAGCCCAGGTTCCTGATGTCAGTTTGTAGGGTTCCCTTGGGACTGTCAGGGCAGCACAGGTTTGAGGTGGGGGCAGGTTGGGTCTGGGACATATCCTCGTCCGTTCGGATATTTTGCAGGCAGCCGGCCACTCAGGGCCACAGCCCCTGGAGACAAAGACCGGCCCTTTTCCCTGGGAAAGAAAAGTGGCCAGCCCAGGTTCCTGATGTCAGTTTGTAGGGTTCCCTTGGGACTGTCAGGGCAGCACAGGTTTGAGGTGGGGGCAGGTTGGGTCTGGGACATATCCTCGTCCGTTCGGATATTTTGCAGGCAGCCGGCCACTCAGGGCCACAGCCCCCGGAGACAAAGACCGGCCCTTTTCCCTGGGAAGAAAAGTGGCCAGCCCAGGTTCCTGATGTCAGTTTGTAGGGTTCCCTTAGGACTTTCAGGGCAGCACAGGTTTGAGGTGGGGGCAGGTTGGGTCTGGGACATATCCTCGTCCGTTCGGATATTTTGCAGGCAGCCGGCCACTCAGGGCCACAGCCCCTGGAGACAAAGACCGGCCCTTTTCCCTGGGAAAGAAAAGTGGCCAGCCCAGGTTCCTGATGTCAGTTTGTAGGGTTCCCTTAGGACTTTCAGGGCAGCACAGGTTTGAGGTGGGGGCAGGTTGGGTCTGGGACATATCCTCGTCCGTTCGGATATTTTGCAGGCAGCCGGCCACTCAGGGCCACAGCCCCTGGAGACAAAGACCGGCCCTTTTCCCTGGGAAAGAAAAGTGGCCAGCCCAGGTTCCTGATGTCAGTTTGTAGGGTTCCCTTAGGACTTTCAGGGCAGCACAGGTTTGAGGTGGGGGCAGGTTGGGTCTGGGACATATCCTCGTCCGTTCGGATATTTTGCAGGCAGCCGGCCACTCAGGGCCACAGCCCCTGGGGACAATGACCAGCCCTTTTCCCTGGGAAAGAAAAGTGGCCAGCCCAGGTTCCTGATGTCAGTTTGTAGGGTTCCCTTGGGACTGTCAGGGCAGCACAGGTTTGAGGTGGGGGCAGGTTGGGTCTGGGACATATCCTCGTCCGTTCGGATATTTTGCAGGCAGCCGGCCACTCAGGGCCACAGCCCCTGGGGACAATGACCAGCCCTTTTCCCTGGGAAAGAAAAGTGGCCAGCCCAGGTTCCTGATGTCAGTTTGTAGGGTTCCCTTAGGACTTTCAGGGCAGCACAGGTTTGAGGTGGGGGCAGGTTGGGTCTGGGACATATCCTCGTCCGTTCGGATATTTTGCAGGCAGCCGGCAACTCAGGGCCACTCAGGGCCACAGCCCCTGGAGACAAAGACCGGCCCTTTTCCCTGGGAAAGAAAAGTGGCCAGCCCAGGTTCCTGATGTCAGTTTGTAGGGTTCCCTTAGGACTTTCAGGGCAGCACAGGTTTGAGGTGGGGGCAGGTTGGGTCTGGGACATATCCTCGTCCGTTCGGATATTTTGCAGGCAGCCGGCCACTCAGGGCCACAGCCCCTGGGGACAATGACCAGCCCTTTTCCCTGGGAAAGAAAAGTGGCCAGCCCAGGTTCCTGATGTCAGTTTGTAGGGTTCCCTTAGGACTTTCAGGGCAGCACAGGTTTGAGGTGGGGGCAGGTTGGGTCTGGGACATATCCTCGTCCGTTCGGATATTTTGCAGGCAGCCGGCCACTCAGGGCCACAGCCCCCGGAGACAAAGACCGGCCCTTTTCCCTGGGAAAGAAAAGTGGCCAGCCCAGGTTCCTGATGTCAGTTTGTAGGGTTCCCTTAGGACTTTCAGGGCAGCACAGGTTTGAGGTGGGGGCAGGTTGGGTCTGGGACATATCCTCGTCCGTTCGGATATTTTGCAGGCAGCCGGCCACTCAGGGCCACAGCCCCTGGGGACAATGACGGGCCCTTTTCCCTGGGAAAGAAAAGTGGCCAGCCCAGGTTCCTGATGTCAGTTTGTAGGGTTCCCTTAGGACTTTCAGGGCAGCACAGGTTTGAGGTGGGGGCAGGTTGGGTCTGGGACATATCCTCGTCCGTTCGGATATTTTGCAGGCAGCCGGCCACTCAGGGCCACAGCCCCTGGGGACAATGACCAGCCCTTTTCCCTGGGAAAGAAAAGTGGCCAGCCCAGGTTCCTGATGTCAGTTTGTAGGGTTCCCTTAGGACTTTCAGGGCAGCACAGGTTTGAGGTGGGGGCAGGTTGGGTCTGGGACATATCCTCGTCCGTTCGGATATTTTGCAGGCAGCCGGCCACTCACGGCCACTCAGGGCCACAGCCCCTGGAGACAAAGACCGGCCCTTTTCCCTGGGAAAGAAAAGTGGCCAGCCCAGGTTCCTGATGTCAGTTTGTAGGGTTCTCTTGGGACTGTCAGGGCAGCACAGGTTTGAGGTGGGGGCAGGTTGGGTCTGGGACATATCCTCGTCCGTTCGGATATTTTGCAGGCAGCTGGCCACTCAGGGCCACAGCCCCTGGAGACAAAGACCGGCCCTTTTCCCTGGGAAAGAAAAGTGGCCAGCCCAGGTTCCTGATGTCAGTTTGTAGGGTTCCCTTAGGACTTTCAGGGCAGCACAAGTTTGAGGTGGGGGCAGGTTGGGTCTGGGACATATCCTCATCCGTTCAGATATTTTGCAGGCAGCCGGCCACTCAGGGCCACAGCCCCTGGAGACAAAGACCGGCCCTTTTCCCTGGGAAAGAAAAGTGGCCAGCCCAGGTTCCTGATGTCAGTTTGTAGGGTTCCCTTAGGACTTTCAGGGCAGCACAGGTTTGAGGTGGGGGCAGGTTGGGTCTGGGACATATCCTCATCCGTTCGGATATTTTGCAGGCAGCCGGCCACTCAGGGCCACAGCCCCTGGAGACAAAGACCGGCCCTTTTCCCTGGGAAAGAAAAGTGGCCAGCCCAGCTTCCTGATGTCAGTTTGTAGGGTTCCCTTAGGACTTTCAGGGCAGCACAGGTTTGAGGTGGGGGCAGGTTGGGTCTGGGACATATCCTCGTCCGTTCGGATATTTTGCAGGCAGCCGGCCACTCAGGGCCACAGCCCCTGGAGACAAAGACCGGCCCTTTTCCCTGGGAAAGAAAAGTGGCCAGCCCAGGTTCCTGATGTCAGTTTGTAGGGTTCCCTTAGGACTTTCAGGGCAGCACAGGTTTGAGGTGGGGGCAGGTTGGGTCTGGGACATATCCTCGTCCGTTCGGATATTTTGCAGGCAGCCGGCCACTCAGGGCCACAGCCCCCGGAGACAAAGACCGGCCCTTTTCCCTGGGAAAGAAAAGAGGCTAGCCCAGGTTCCTGATGTCAGTTTGTAGGGTTCCCTTAGGACTGTCAGGGCAGCACAGGTTTGAGGTGGGGGCAGGTTGGGTCTGGGACATATCCTCGTCCGTTCGGATATTTTGCAGGCAGCCGGCCACTCAGGGCCACAGCCCCTGGGGACAATGACCAGCCCTTTTCCCTGGGAAAGAAAAGTGGCCAGCCCAGGTTCCTGATGTCAGTTTGTAGGGTTCCCTTAGGACTTTCAGGGCAGCACAGGTTTGAGGTGGGGGCAGGTTGGGTCTGGGACATATCCTCGTCCGTTCGGATATTTTGCAGGCAGCCGGCCACTCACGGCCACTCAGGGCCACAGCCCCTGGAGACAAAGACCGGCCCTTTTCCCTGGGAAAGAAAAGTGGCCAACCCAGGTTCCTGATGTCAGTTTGTAGGGTTCCCTTAGGACTTTCAGGGCAGCACAGGTTTGAGGTGGGGGCAGGTTGGGTCTGGCACATATCCTCGTCCGTTCGGATATTTTGCAGGCAGCCGGCCACTCAGGGCCACAGCCCCTGGAGACAAAGACCGGCCCTTTTCCCTGGGAAAGAAAAGTGGCCAGCCCAGGTTCCTGATGTCAGTTTGTAGGGTTCCCTTAGGACTTTCAGGGCAGCACAGGTTTGAGGTGGGGGCAGGTTGGGTCTGGGACATATCCTCGTCCGTTCGGATATTTTGCAGGCAGCCGGCCACTCAGGGCCACAGCCCCTGGAGACAAAGACGGGCCCTTTTCCCTGGGAAAGAAAAGTGGCCAGCCCAGCTTCCTGATGTCAGTTTGTAGGGTTCCCTTAGGACTTTCAGGGCAGCACAGGTTTGAGGTGGGGGCAGGTTGGGTCTGGGACATATCCTCGTCCGTTCGGATATTTTGCAGGCAGCCGGCCACTCAGGGCCACAGCCCCTGGAGACAAAGACCGGCCCTTTTCCCTGGGAAAGAAAAGTGGCCAGCCCAGGTTCCTGATGTCAGTGTGTAAGGTTCCCTTGGGACTGTCAGGGCAGCACAGGTTTGACGTGGGGGCAGGTTGGGTCTGGGACATATCCTCGTCCGTTCGGATATTTTGCAGGCAGCCGGCCACTCAGGGCCACAGCCCCCGGAGACAAAGACCGGCCCTTTTCCCTGGGAAAGAAAAGTGGCCAGCCCAGGTTCCTGAAGTCAGTTTGTAGGGTTCCCTTGGGACTGTCAGGGCAGCACAGGTTTGAGGTGGGGGCAGGTTGGGTCTGGGACATATCCTCGTCCGTTCGGATATTTTGCAGGCAGCCGGCCACTCAGGGCCACAGCCCCTGGAGACAAAGACCGGCCCTTTTCCCTGGGAAAGAAAAGTGGCCAGCCCAGGTTCCTGATGTCAGTTTGTAGGGTTCCCTTGGGACTGTCAGGGCAGCACAGGTTTGAGGTGGGGGCAGGTTGGGTCTGGGACATATCCTCGTCCGTTCGGATATTTTGCAGGCAGCCGGCCACTCAGGGCCACAGCCCCTGGAGACAAAGACCGGCCCTTTTCCCTGGGAAAGAAAAGTGGCCAGCCCAGGTTCCTGATGTCAGTTTGTAGGGTTCCCTTAGGACTTTCAGGGCAGCACAGGTTTGAGGTGGGGGCAGGTTGGGTCTGGGACATATCCTCGTCCGTTCGGATATTTTGCAGGCAGCCGGCCACTCAGGGCCACAGCCCCTGGAGACAAAGACCGGCCCTTTTCCCTGGGAAAGAAAAGTGGCCAGCCCAGCTTCCTGATGTCAGTTTGTAGGGTTCCCTTAGGACTTTCAGGGCAGCACAGGTTTGAGGTGGGGGCAGGTTGGGTCTGGGACATATCCTCGTCCGTTCGGATATTTTGCAGGCAGCCGGCCACTCACGGCCACTCAGGGCCACAGCCCCTGGAGACAAAGACCGGCCCTTTTCCCTGGGAAAGAAAAGTGGCCAGCCCAGGTTCCTGATGTCAGTTTGTAGGGTTCCCTTAGGACTTTCAGGGCAGCACAGGTTTGAGGTGGGGGCAGGTTGGGTCTGGGACATATCCTCGTCCGTTCGGATATTTTGCAGGCAGCCGGCCACTCAGGGCCACAGCCCCTGGAGACAAAGACCGGCCCTTTTCCCTGGGAAAGAAAAGTGGCCAGCCCAGGTTCCTGATGTCAGTTTGTAGGGTTCCCTTAGGACTTTCAGGGCAGCACAGGTTTGAGGTGGGGGGCAGGTTGGGTCTGGGACATATCCTCGTCCGTTCGGATATTTTGCAGGCAGCCGGCCACTCAGGGCCACAGCCCCTGGAGACAAAGACCGGCCCCTTTTCCCTGGGAAAGAAAAGTGGCCAGCCCAGCTTCCTGATGTCAGTTTGTAGGGTTCCCTTAGGACTTTCAGGGCAGCACAGGTTTGAGGTGGGGGGCAGGTTGGGTCTGGGACATATCCTCGTCCGTTCGGATATTTTGCAGGCAGCCGGCCACTCACGGCCACTCAGGGCCACAGCCCCTGGAGACAAAGACCGGCCCTTTTCCCTGGGAAAGAAAAGTGGCCAGCCCAGGTTCCTGATGTCAGTTTGTAGGGTTCCCTTAGGACTTCAGGGCAGCACAGGTTTGAGGTGGGGGCAGGTTGGGTCTGGGACATATCCTCGTCCGTTCGGATATTTTGCAGGCAGCCGGCCACTCAGGGCCACAGCCCCTGGAGACAAAGACCGGCCCTTTTCCCTGGGAAAGAAAAGTGGCCAGCCCAGGTTCCTGATGTCAGTTTGTAGGGTTCCCTTAGGACTTTCAGGGCAGCACAGGTTTGAGGTGGGGGGCAGGTTGGGTCTGGGACATATCCTCGTCCGTTCGGATATTTTGCAGGCAGCCGGCCACTCAGGGCCACAGCCCCTGGAGACAAAGACCGGCCCTTTTCCCTGGGAAAGAAAAGTGGCCAGCCCAGCTTCCTGATGTCAGTTTGTAGGGTTCCCTTAGGACTTTCAGGGCAGCACAGGTTTGAGGTGGGGGCAGGTTGGGTCTGGGATATATCCTCGTCCGTTCGGATATTTTGCAGGCAGCCGGCCACTCAGGGCCACAGCCCCTGGAGACAAAGACCGGCCCTTTTCCCTGGGAAAGAAAAGTGGCCAGCCCAGGTTCCTGATGTCAGTGTGTAAGGTTCCCTTGGGACTGTCAGGGCAGCACAGGTTTGAGGTGGGGGCAGGTTGGGTCTGGGACATATCCTCGTCCGTTCGGATATTTTGCAGGCAGCCGGCCACTCACGGCCACTCAGGGCCACAGCCCCCGGAGACAAAGACCGGCCCTTTTCCCTGGGAAAGAAAAGTGGCTAGCCCAGGTTCCTGATGTCAGTTTGTAGGGTTCCCTTGGGACTGTCAGGGCAGCACAGGTTTGAGGTGGGGGCAGGTTGGGTCTGGGACATATCCTCGTCCGTTCGGATATTTTGCAGGCAGCCGGCCACTCAGGGCCACAGCCCCTGGAGACAAAGACCGGCCCTTTTCCCTGGGAAAGAAAAGTGGCCAGCCCAGGTTCCTGATGTCAGTTTGTAGGGTTCCCTTGGGGACTGTCAGGGCAGCACAGGTTTGAGGTGGGGGCAGGTTGGGTCTGGGACATATCCTCGTCCGTTCGGATATTTTGCAGGCAGCCGGCCACTCAGGGCCACAGCCCCCGGAGACAAAGACCGGCCCTTTTCCCTGGGAAAGAAAAGTGGCCAGCCCAGGTTCCTGATGTCAGTTTGTAGGGTTCCCTTAGGACTTTCAGGGCAGCACAGGTTTGAGGTGGGGGCAGGTTGGGTCTGGGACATATCCTCGTCCGTTCGGATATTTTGCAGGCAGCCGGCCACTCAGGGCCACAGCCCCTGGAGACAAATACCGGCCCTTTTCCCTGGGAAAGAAAAGTGGCCAGCCCAGGTTCCTGATGTCAGTTTGTAGGGTTCCCTTAGGACTTTCAGGGCAGCACAGGTTTGAGGTGGGGGCAGGTTGGGTCTGGGACATATCCTCGTCCGTTCGGATATTTTGCAGGCAGCCGGCCACTCAGGGCCACAGCCCCTGGAGACAAAGACCGGCCCTTTTCCCTGGGAAAGAAAAGTGGCCAGCCCAGGTTCCTGATGTCAGTTTGTAGGGTTCCCTTAGGACTTTCAGGGCAGCACAGGTTTGAGGTGGGGGCAGGTTGGGTCTGGGACATATCCTCGTCCGTTCGGATATTTTGCAGGCAGCCGGCCACTCAGGGCCACAGCCCCTGGGGACAATGACCAGCCCTTTTCCCTGGGAAAGAAAAGTGGCCAGCCCAGGTTCCTGATGTCAGTTTGTAGGGTTCCCTTGGGACTGTCAGGGCAGCACAGGTTTGAGGTGGGGGCAGGGTTGGGTCTGGGACATATCCTCGTCCGTTCGGATATTTTGCAGGCAGCCGGCCACTCAGGGCCACAGCCCCTGGGGACAATGACCAGCCCTTTTCCCTGGGAAAGAAAAGTGGCCAGCCCAGGTTCCTGATGTCAGTTTGTAGGGTTCCCTTAGGACTTTCAGGGCAGCACAGGTTTGAGGTGGGGGCAGGTTGGGTCTGGGGACATATCCTCGTCCGTTCGGATATTTTGCAGGCAGCCGGCAACTCAGGGCCACTCAGGGCCACAGCCCCTGGAGACAAAGACCGGCCCTTTTCCCTGGGAAAGAAAAGTGGCCAGCCCAGGTTCCTGATGTCAGTTTGTAGGGTTCCTTAGGACTTTCAGGGCAGCACAGGTTTGAGGTGGGGGCAGGTTGGGTCTGGGACATATCCTCGTCCGTTCGGATATTTTGCAGGCAGCCGGCCACTCAGGACCACAGCCCCCTGGGGACAATGACCAGCCCTTTTCCCTGGGAAAGAAAAGTGGCCAGCCCAGGTTCCTGATGTCAGTTTGTAGGGTTCCCTTAGGACTTTCAGGGCAGCACAGGTTTGAGGTGGGGGCAGGTTGGGTCTGGGACATATCCTCGTCCGTTCGGATATTTTGCAGGCAGCCGGCCACTCAGGGCCACAGCCCCCGGAGACAAAGACCGGCCCTTTTCCCTGGGAAAGAAAAGTGGCCAGCCCAGGTTCCTGATGTCAGTTTGTAGGGTTCCCTTAGGACTTTCAGGGCAGCACAGGTTTGAGGTGGGGGCAGGTTGGGTCTGGGACATATCCTCGTCCGTTCGGATATTTTGCAGGCAGCCGGCCACTCAGGGCCACAGCCCCTGGGGACAATGACGGGCCCTTTTCCCTGGGAAAGAAAAGTGGCCAGCCCAGGTTCCTGATGTCAGTTTGTAGGGTTCCCTTAGGACTTTCAGGGCAGCACAGGTTTGAGGTGGGGGCAGGTTGGGTCTGGGACATATCCTCGTCCGTTTGGATATTTTGCAGGCAGCCGGCCACTCAGGGCCACAGCCCCTGGGGACAATGACCAGCCCTTTTCCCTGGAAAGAAAAGTGGCCAGCCCAGGTTCCTGATGTCAGTTTGTAGGGTTCCCTTAGGACTTTCAGGGCAGCACAGGTTTGAGGTGGGGGCAGGTTGGGTCTGGGACATATCCTCGTCCGTTCGGATATTTTGCAGGCAGCCGGCCACTCACGGCCACTCAGGGCCACAGCCCCTGGAGACAAAGACCGGCCCTTTTCCTGGGAAAGAAAAGTGGCCAGCCCAGGTTCCTGATGTCAGTTTGTAGGGTTCTCTTGGGACTGTCAGGGGCAGCACAGGTTTGAGGTGGGGGCAGGTTGGGTCTGGGACATATCCTCGTCCGTTCGGATATTTTGCAGGCAGCCGGCCACTCAGGGCCACAGCCCCTGGAGACAAAGACCGGCCCTTTTCCTGGGAAAGAAAAGTGGCCAGCCCAGGTTCCTGATGTCAGTTTGTAGGGTTCCCTTAGGACTTTCAGGGCAGCACAAGTTTGAGGTGGGGGCAGGTTGGGTCTGGGACATATCCTCATCCGTTCAGATATTTTGCAGGCAGCCGGCCACTCAGGGCCACAGCCCCTGGAGACAAAGACCGGCCCTTTTCCCTGGGAAAGAAAAGTGGCCAGCCCAGGTTCCTGATGTCAGTTTGTAGGGTTCCCTTAGGACTTTCAGGGCAGCACAGGTTTGAGGTGGGGGCAGGTTGGGTCTGGGACATATCCTCGTCCGTTCGGATATTTTGCAGGCAGCCGGCCACTCAGGGCCACAGCCCCTGGAGACAAAGACCGGCCCTTTTCCCTGGGAAAGAAAAGTGGCCAGCCCAGGTTCCTGATGTCAGTTTGTAGGGTTCCCTTAGGACTTTCAGGGCAGCACAGGTTTGAGGTGGGGGCAGGTTGGGTCTGGGACATATCCTCGTCCGTTCGGATATTTTGCAGGCAGCCGGCCACTCAGGGCCACAGCCCCTGGAGACAAAGACCGGCCCTTTTCCCTGGGAAAGAAAAGTGGCCAGCCCAGGTTCCTGATGTCAGTTTGTAGGGTTCCCTTAGGACTTTCAGGGCAGCACAGGTTTGAGGTGGGGGCAGGTTGGGTCTGGGACATATCCTCGTCCGTTCGGATATTTTGCAGGCAGCCGGCCACTCAGGGCCACAGCCCCCGGAGACAAAGACCGGCCCTTTTCCCTGGGAAAGAAAAGAGGCCAGCCCAGGTTCCTGATGTCAGTTTGTAGGGTTCCCTTAGGACTGTCAGGGCAGCACAGGTTTGAGGTGGGGGCAGGTTGGGGTCTGGGACATATCCTCGTCCGTTCGGATATTTTGCAGGCAGCCGGCCACTCAGGGCCACAGCCCCTGGGGACAATGACCAGCCCTTTTCCCTGGGAAAGAAAAGTGGCCAGCCCAGGTTCCTGATGTCAGTTTGTAGGGTTCCCTTAGGACTTTCAGGGCAGCACAGGTTTGAGGTGGGGGCAGGTTGGGTCTGGGACATATCCTCGTCCGTTCGGATATTTTGCAGGCAGCCGGCCACTCACGGCCACTCAGGGCCACAGCCCCTGGAGACAAAGACCGGCCCTTTTCCCTGGAAAGAAAAGTGGCCAGCCCAGGTTCCTGATGTCAGTTTGTAGGGTTCCCTTAGGACTTTCAGGGCAGCACAGGTTTGAGGTGGGGGCAGGTTGGGTCTGGGACATATCCTCGTCCGTTCGGATATTTTGCAGGCAGCCGGCCACTCAGGGCCACAGCCCCTGGAGACAAAGACCGGCCCTTTTCCCTGGGAAAGAAAAAGTGGCCAGCCCAGGTTCCTGATGTCAGTTTGTAGGGTTCCCTTGGGACTGTCAGGGCAGCACAGGTTTGACGTGGGGGCAGGTTGGGTCTGGGACATATCCTCGTCCGTTCGGATATTTTGCAGGCAGCCGGCCACTCAGGGCCACAGCCCCCGGAGACAAAGACCGGCCTTTTCCCTGGGAAAGAAAAGTGGCCAGCCCAGGTTCCTGAAGTCAGTTTGTAGGGTTCCCTTGGGACTGTCAGGGCAGCACAGGTTTGAGGTGGGGGCAGGTTGGGTCTGGGACATATCCTCGTCCGTTCGGATATTTTGCAGGCAGCCGGCCACTCAGGGCCACAGCCCCTGGAGACAAAGACCGGCCCTTTTCCCTGGGAAAGAAAAGTGGCCAGCCCAGGTTCCTGATGTCAGTTTGTAGGGTTCCCTTGGGACTGTCAGGGCAGCACAGGTTTGAGGTGGGGGCAGGTTGGGTCTGGGACATATCCTCGTCCGTTCGGATATTTTGCAGGCAGCCGGCCACTCAGGGCCACAGCCCCTGGAGACAAAGACCGGCCCTTTTCCCTGGGAAAGAAAAGTGGCCAGCCCAGGTTCCTGATGTCAGTTTGTAGGGTTCCCTTAGGACTTTCAGGGCAGCACAGGTTTGAGGTGGGGGCAGGTTGGGTCTGGGACATATCCTCGTCCGTTCGGATATTTTGCAGGCAGCCGGCCACTCAGGGCCACAGCCCCTGGAGACAAAGACCGGCCCTTTTCCCTGGGAAAGAAAAGTGGCCAGCCCAGCTTCCTGATGTCAGTTTGTAGGGTTCCCTTAGGACTTTCAGGGCAGCACAGGTTTGAGGTGGGGGCAGGTTGGGTCTGGGACATATCCTCGTCTGTTCGGATATTTTGCAGGCAGCCGGCCACTCAGGGCCACAGCCCCTGGAGACAAAGACCGGCCCTTTTCCCTGGGAAAGAAAAGTGGCCAGCCCAGGTTCCTGATGTCAGTGTGTAAGGTTCCCTTGGGACTGTCAGGGCAGCACAGGTTTGACGTGGGGGCAGGTTGGGTCTGGGACATATCCTCGTCCGTTCGGATATTTTGCAGGCAGCCGGCCACTCAGGGCCACAGCCCCCGGAGACAAAGACCGGCCTTTTCCCTGGGAAAGAAAAGTGGCCAGCCCAGGTTCCTGATGTCAGTTTGTAGGGTTCCCTTGGGACTGTCAGGGCAGCACAGGTTTGAGGTGGGGGCAGGTTGGGTCTGGGACATATCCTCGTCCGTTCGGATATTTTGCAGGCAGCCGGCCACTCAGGGCCACAGCCCCTGGAGACAAAGACCGGCCCTTTTCCCTGGGAAAGAAAAGTGGCCAGCCCAGGTTCCTGATGTCAGTTTGTAGGGTTCCCTTAGGACTTTCAGGGCAGCACAGGTTTGAGGTGGGGGCAGGTTGGGTCTGGGACATATCCTCGTCCGTTCGGATATTTTGCAGGCAGCCGGCCACTCAGGGCCACAGCCCCTGGAGACAAAGACCGGCCCTTTTCCCTGGGAAAGAAAAGTGGCCAGCCCAGGTTCCTGATGTCAGTTTGTAGGGTTCCCTTGGGACTGTCAGGGCAGCACAGGTTTGAGGTGGGGGCAGGTTGGGTCTGGGACATATCCTCGTCCGTTCGGATATTTTGCAGGCAGCCGGCCACTCAGGGCCACAGCCCCTGGAGACAAAGACCGGCCCTTTTCCCTGGGAAAGAAAAGTGGCCAGCCCAGGTTCCTGATGTCAGTTTGTAGGGTTCCCTTAGGACTTTCAGGGCAGCACAGGTTTGAGGTGGGGGCAGGTTGGGTCTGGGACATATCCTCGTCCGTTCGGATATTTTGCAGGCAGCCGGCCAGGCAGCCGGCCACTCAGGGCCACAGCCCCTGGAGACAAAGACCGGCCCTTTTCCCTGGGAAAGAAAAGTGGCCAGCCCAGGTTCCTGATGTCAGTTTGTAGGGTTCCCTTAGGACTTTCAGGGCAGCACAGGTTTGAGGTGGGGGCAGGTTGGGTCTGGGACATATCCTCGTCCGTTCGGATATTTTGCAGGCAGCCGGCCACTCAGGGCCACAGCCCCTGGGGACAATGACCAGCCCTTTTCCCTGGGAAAGAAAAGTGGCCAGCCCAGGTTCCTGATGTCAGTTTGTAGGGTTCCCTTAGGACTTTCAGGGCAGCACAGGTTTGAGGTGGGGGCAGGTTGGGTCTGGGACATATCCTCGTCCGTTCGGATATTTTGCAGGCAGCCGGCCACTCAGGGCCACAGCCCCTGGGGACAATGACCAGCCCTTTTCCCTGGGAAAGAAAAGTGGCCAGCCCAGGTTCCTGATGTCAGTTTGTAGGGTTCCCTTAGGACTTTCAGGGCAGCACAGGTTTGAGGTGGGGGCAGGTTGGGTCTGGGACATATCCTCGTCCGTTCGGATATTTTGCAGGCAGCCGGCCACTCACGGCCACTCAGGGCCACAGCCCCTGGAGACAAAGACCGGCCCTTTTCCCTGGGAAAGAAAAGTGGCCAGCCCAGGTTCCTGATGTCAGTTTGTAGGGTTCCCTTAGGACTTTCAGGGCAGCACAGGTTTGAGGTGGGGGCAGGTTGGGTCTGGGACATATCCTCGTCCGTTCGGATATTTTGCAGGCAGCCGGCCACTCAGGGCCACAGCCCCTGGGGACAATGACCAGCCCTTTTCCCTGGGAAAGAAAAGTGGCCAGCCCAGGTTCCTGATGTCAGTTTGTAGGGTTCCCTTAGGACTTTCAGGGCAGCACAGGTTTGAGGTGGGGGCAGGTTGGGTCTGGGACATATCCTCGTCCGTTCGGATATTTTGCAGGCAGCCGGCCACTCAGGGCCACAGGCCCTGGAGACAAAGACCGGCCCTTTTCCCTGGGAAAGAAAAGTGGCCAGCCCAGGTTCCTGATGTCAGTTTGTAGGGTTCCCTTAGGACTTTCAGGGCAGCACAGGTTTGAGGTGGGGGCAGGTTGGGTCTGGGACATATCCTCGTCCGTTCGGATATTTTGCAGGCAGCCGGCCACTCAGGGCCACAGCCCCCGGAGACAAAGACCGGCCCTTTTCCCTGGGAAAGAAAAGTGGCCAGCCCAGGTTCCTGATGTCAGTTTGTAGGGTTCTCTTGGGACTGTCAGGGCAGCACAGGTTTGAGGTGGGGGCAGGTTGGGTCTGGGACATATCCTCGTCCGTTCGGATATTTTGCAGGCAGCCGGCCACTCAGGGCCACAGCCCCCGGGGACAATGACCGGCCCTTTTCCCTGGGAAAGAAAAGTGGCCAGCCCAGGTTCCTGATGTCAGTTTGTAGGGTTCCCTTAGGACTTTCAGGGCAGCACAGGTTTGAGGTGGGGGCAGGTTGGGTCTGGGACATATCCTCGTCCGTTCGGATATTTTGCAGGCAGCCGGCCACTCAGGGCCACAGCCCCTGGAGACAATGACCAGCCCTTTTCCCTGGGAAAGAAAAGTGGCCAGCCCAGGTTCCTGATGTCAGTTTGTAGGGTTCCCTTAGGACTTTCAGGGCAGCACAGGTTTGAGGTGGGGGCAGGTTGGGTCTGGGACATATCCTCGTCCGTTCGGATATTTTGCAGGCAGCCGGCCACTCACGGCCACTCAGGGCCACAGCCCCTGGAGACAAAGACCGGCCCTTTTCCCTGGGAAAGAAAAGTGGCCAGCCCAGGTTCCTGATGTCAGTTTGTAGGGTTCCCTTAGGACTTTCAGGGCAGCACAAGTTTGAGGTGGGGGCAGGTTGGGTCTGGGACATATCCTCATCCATTCAGATATTTTGCAGGCAGCCGGCCACTCAGGGCCACAGCCCCTGGAGACAAAGACCGGCCCTTTTCCTTGGGAAAGAAAAGTGGCCAGCCCAGGTTCCTGATGTCAGTTTGTAGGGTTCCCTTAGGACTTTCAGGGCAGCACAGGTTTGAGGTGGGGGCAGGTTGGGTCTGGGACATATCCTCGTCCGTTCGGATATTTTGCAGGCAGCCGGCCACTCAAGGGCCTCAGCCCCTGGAGACAAAGACCGGCCCTTTTCCCTGGGAAAGAAAAGTGGCCAGCCCAGCTTCCTGATGTCAGTTTGTAGGGTTCCCTTAGGACTTTCAGGGCAGCACAGGTTTGAGGTGGGGGCAGGTTGGGTCTGGGACATATCCTCGTCCGTTCGGATATTTTGCAGGCAGCCGGCCACTCAGGGCCACAGCCCCTGGAGACAAAGACCAGCCCTTTTCCCTGGGAAAGAAAAGTGGCCAGCCCAGGTTCCTGATGTCAGTTTGTAGGGTTCCCTTAGGACTTTCAGGGCAGCACAGGTTTGAGGTGGGGGCAGGTTGGGTCTGGGACATATCCTCGTCCGTTCGGATATTTTGCAGGCAGCCGGCCACTCACGGCCACTCAGGGCCACAGCCCCTGGAGACAAAGACCGGCCCTTTTCCCTGGGAAAGAAAAGTGGCCAGCCCAGGTTCCTGATGTCAGTTTGTAGGGTTCCCTTAGGACTTTCAGGGCAGCACAAGTTTGAGGTGGGGGCAGGTTGGGTCTGGGACATATCCTCATCCGTTCAGATATTTTGCAGGCAGCCGGCCACTCAGGGCCACAGCCCCTGGAGACAAAGACCGGCCCTTTTCCCTGGGAAAGAAAAGTGGCCAGCCCAGCTTCCTGATGTCAGTTTGTAGGGTTCCCTTAGGACTTTCAGGGCAGCACAGGTTTGAGGTGGGGGCAGGTTGGGTCTGGGACATATCCTCGTCCGTTCGGATATTTTGCAGGCAGCCGGCCACTCAGGGCCACAGCCCCTGGAGACAAAGACCAGCCCTTTTCCCTGGGAAAGAAAAGTGGCCAGCCCAGGTTCCTGATGTCAGTTTGTAGGGTTCCCTTAGGACTTTCAGGGCAGCACAGGTTTGAGGTGGGGGCAGGTTGGGTCTGGGACATATCCTCGTCCGTTCGGATATTTTGCAGGCAGCCGGCCACTCAGGGCCACAGCCCCTGGAGACAAAGACCGGCCCTTTTCCCTGGGAAAGAAAAGTGGCCAGCCCAGGTTCCTGATGTCAGTTTGTAGGGTTCCCTTAGGACTTTCAGGGCAGCACAGGTTTGAGGTGGGGGCAGGTTGGGTCTGGGACATATCCTCGTCCGTTCGGATATTTTGCAGGCAGCCGGCCACTCAGGGCCACAGCCCCCGGAGACAAAGACCGGCCCTTTTCCCTGGGAAAGAAAAGTGGCCAGCCCAGGTTCCTGATGTCAGTTTGTAGGGTTCCCTTGGGACTGTCAGGGCAGCACAGGTTTGAGGTGGGGGCAGGTTGGGTCTGGGACATATCCTCGTCCGTTCGGATATTTTGCAGGCAGCCGGCCACTCAGGGCCACAGCCCCTGGGGCCAATGACCAGCCCTTTTCCCTGGGAAAGAAAAGTGGCCAGCCCAGGTTCCTGATGTCAGTTTGTAGGGTTCCCTTAGGACTTTCAGGGCAGCACAGGTTTGAGGTGGGGGCAGGTTGGGTCTGGGACATATCCTCGTCCGTTCGGATATTTTGCAGGCAGCCGGCAACTCAGGGCCACTCAGGGCCACAGCCCCTGGAGACAAAGACCGGCCCTTTTCCCTGGGAAAGAAAAGTGGCCAGCCCAGGTTCCTGATGTCAGTTTGTAGGGTTCCCTTGGGACTGTCAGGGCAGCACAGGTTTGAGGTGGGGGCAGGTTGGGTCTGGGACATATCCTCGTCCGTTCGGATATTTTGCAGGCAGCCGGCCACTCAGGGCCACAGCCCCTGGGGCCAATGACCAGCCCTTTTCCCTGGGAAAGAAAAGTGGCCAGCCCAGGTTCCTGATGTCAGTTTGTAGGGTTCCCTTAGGACTTTCAGGGCAGCACAGGTTTGAGGTGGGGGCAGGTTGGGTCTGGGACATATCCTCGTCCGTTCGGATATTTTGCAGGCAGCCGGCAACTCAGGGCCACTCAGGGCCACAGCCCCTGGAGACAAAGACCGGCCCTTTTCCCTGGGAAAGAAAAGTGGCCAGCCCAGGTTCCTGATGTCAGTTTGTAGGGTTCCCTTAGGACTTTCAGGGCAGCACAGGTTTGAGGTGGGGGCAGGTTGGGTCTGGGACATATCCTCGTCCGTTCGGATATTTTGCAGGCAGCCGGCCACTCAGGGCCACAGCCCCTGGGGACAATGACCAGCCCTTTTCCCTGGGAAAGAAAAGTGGCCAGCCCAGGTTCCTGATGTCAGTTTGTAGGGTTCCCTTAGGACTTTCAGGGCAGCACAGGTTTGAGGTGGGGGCAGGTTGGGTCTGGGACATATCCTCGTCCGTTCGGATATTTTGCAGGCAGCCGGCCACTCAGGGCCACAGCCCCCGGAGACAAAGACCGGCCCTTTTCCCTGGGAAAGAAAAGTGGCCAGCCCAGGTTCCTGATGTCAGTTTGTAGGGTTCCCTTAGGACTTTCAGGGCAGCACAGGTTTGAGGTGGGGGCAGGTTGGGTCTGGGACATATCCTCGTCCGTTCGGATATTTTGCAGGCAGCCGGCCACTCAGGGCCACAGCCCCCGGAGACAAAGACCGGCCCTTTTCCCTGGGAAAGAAAAGTGGCCAGCCCAGGTTCCTGATGTCAGTTTGTAGGGTTCCCTTAGGACTTTCAGGGCAGCACAGGTTTGAGGTGGGGGCAGGTTGGGTCTGGGACATATCCTCGTCCGTTCGGATATTTTGCAGGCAGCCGGCCACTCAGGGCCACAGCCCCTGGGGACAATGACGGGCCCTTTTCCCTGGGAAAGAAAAGTGGCCAGCCCAGGTTCCTGATGTCAGTTTGTAGGGTTCCCTTAGGACTTTCAGGGCAGCACAGGTTTGAGGTGGGGGCAGGTTGGGTCTGGGACATATCCTCGTCCGTTCGGATATTTTGCAGGCAGCCGGCCACTCAGGGCCACAGCCCCTGGGGACAATGACCAGCCCTTTTCCCTGGGAAAGAAAAGTGGCCAGCCCAGGTTCCTGATGTCAGTTTGTAGGGTTCCCTTAGGACTTTCAGGGCAGCACAGGTTTGAGGTGGGGGCAGGTTGGGTCTGGGACATATCCTCGTCCGTTCGGATATTTTGCAGGCAGCCGGCCACTCACGGCCACTCAGGGCCACAGCCCCTGGAGACAAAGACCGGCCCTTTTCCCTGGGAAAGAAAAGTGGCCAGCCCAGGTTCCTGATGTCAGTTTGTAGGGTTCTCTTGGGACTGTCAGGGCAGCACAGGTTTGAGGTGGGGGCAGGTTGGGTCTGGGACATATCCTCGTCCGTTCGGATATTTTGCAGGCAGCCGGCCACTCAAGGGCCTCAGCCCCTGGAGACAAAGACCGGCCCTTTTCCCTGGGAAAGAAAAGTGGCCAGCCCAGGTTCCTGATGTCAGTTTGTAGGGTTCCCTTAGGACTTTCAGGGCAGCACAGGTTTGAGGTGGGGGCAGGTTGGGTCTGGGACATATCCTCGTCCGTTCGGATATTTTGCAGGCAGCCGGCCACTCAGGGCCACAGCCCCTGGAGACAAAGACCGGCCCTTTTCCCTGGGAAAGAAAAGTGGCCAGCCCAGGTTCCTGATGTCAGTTTGTAGGGTTCCCTTAGGACTTTCAGGGCAGCACAGGTTTGAGGTGGGGGCAGGTTGGGTCTGGGACATATCCTCGTCCGTTCGGATATTTTGCAGGCAGCCGGCCACTCAGGGCCACAGCCCCTGGAGACAAAGACCGGCCCTTTTCCCTGGGAAAGAAAAGTGGCCAGCCCAGCTTCCTGATGTCAGTTTGTAGGGTTCCCTTAGGACTTTCAGGGCAGCACAGGTTTGAGGTGGGGGCAGGTTGGGTCTGGGACATATCCTCGTCCGTTCGGATATTTTGCAGGCAGCCGGCCACTCAGGGCCACAGCCCCCGGAGACAAAGACCGGCCCTTTTCCCTGGGAAAGAAAAGTGGCCAGCCCAGGTTCCTGATGTCAGTTTGTAGGGTTCCCTTAGGACTTTCAGGGCAGCACAGGTTTGAGGTGGGGGCAGGTTGGGTCTGGGACATATCCTCGTCCGTTCGGATATTTTGCAGGCAGCCGGCCACTCAAGGGCCTCAGCCCCTGGAGACAAAGACCGGCCCTTTTCCCTGGGAAAGAAAAGTGGCCAGCCCAGGTTCCTGATGTCAGTTTGTAGGGTTCCCTTAGGACTTTCAGGGCAGCACAGGTTTGAGGTGGGGGCAGGTTGGGTCTGGGACATATCCTCGTCCGTTCGGATATTTTGCAGGCAGCCGGCCACTCAGGGCCACAGCCCCTGGAGACAAAGACCGGCCCTTTTCCCTGGGAAAGAAAAGTGGCCAGCCCAGGTTCCTGATGTCAGTTTGTAGGGTTCCCTTAGGACTTTCAGGGCAGCACAGGTTTGAGGTGGGGGCAGGTTGGGTCTGGGACATATCCTCGTCCGTTCGGATATTTTGCAGGCAGCCGGCCACTCAGGGCCACAGCCCCTGGAGACAAAGACCGGCCCTTTTCCCTGGGAAAGAAAAGTGGCCAGCCCAGCTTCCTGATGTCAGTTTGTAGGGTTCCCTTAGGACTTTCAGGGCAGCACAGGTTTGAGGTGGGGGCAGGTTGGGTCTGGGACATATCCTCGTCCGTTCGGATATTTTGCAGGCAGCCGGCCACTCAGGGCCACAGCCCCTGGAGACAAAGACCGGCCCTTTTCCCTGGGAAAGAAAAGTGGCCAGCCCAGGTTCCTGATGTCAGTTTGTAGGGTTCCCTTGGGACTGTCAGGGCAGCACAGGTTTGAGGTGGGGGCAGGTTGGGTCTGGGACATATCCTCGTCCGTTCGGATATTTTGCAGGCAGCCGGCCACTCAGGGCCACAGCCCCTGGGGACAATGACCAGCCCTTTTCCCTGGGAAAGACAAGTGGCCAGCCCAGGTTCCTGATGTCAGTTTGTAGGGTTCCCTTAGGACTTTCAGGGCAGCACAGGTTTGAGGTGGGGGCAGGTTGGGTCTGGGACATATCCTCGTCCGTTCGGATATTTTGCAGGCAGCCGGCCACTCACGGCCACTCAGGGCCACAGCCCCTGGAGACAAAGACCGGCCCTTTTCCCTGGGAAAGAAAAGTGGCCAGCCCAGGTTCCTGATGTCAGTTTGTAGGGTTCCCTTAGGACTTTCAGGGCAGCACAGGTTTGAGGTGGGGGCAGGTTGGGTCTGGGACATATCCTCGTCCGTTCGGATATTTTGCAGGCAGCCGGCCACTCAGGGCCACAGCCCCTGGAGACAAAGACCGGCCCTTTTCCCTGGGAAAGAAAAGTGGCCAGCCCAGCTTCCTGATGTCAGTTTGTAGGGTTCCCTTAGGACTTTCAGGGCAGCACAGGTTTGAGGTGGGGGCAGGTTGGGTCTGGGACATATCCTCGTCCGTTCGGATATTTTGCAGGCAGCCGGCCACTCAGGGCCACAGCCCCTGGAGACAAAGACCGGCCCTTTTCCCTGGGAAAGAAAAGTGGCCAGCCCAGGTTCCTGATGTCAGTGTGTAAGGTTCCCTTGGGACTGTCAGGGCACCACAGGTTTGACGTGGGGGCAGGTTGGGTCTGGGACATATCCTCGTCCGTTCGGATATTTTGCAGGCAGCCGGCCACTCAGGGCCACAGCCCCCCGGAGACAAAGACCGGCCCTTTTCCCTGGGAAAGAAAAGTGGCCAGCCCAGGTTCCTGATGTCAGTTTGTAGGGTTCCCTTGGGACTGTCAGGGCAGCACAGGTTTGAGGTGGGGGCAGGTTGGGTCTGGGACATATCCTCGTCCGTTCGGATATTTTGCAGGCAGCCGGCCACTCAGGGCCACAGCCCCCGGAGACAAAGACCAGCCCTTTTCACTGGGAAAGAAAAGTGGCCAGCCCAGGTTCCTGATGTCAGTTTGTAGGGTTCCCTTAGGACTTTCAGGGCAGCACAGGTTTGAGGTGGGGGCAGGTTGGGTCTGGGACATATCCTCGTCCGTTCGGATATTTTGCAGGCAGCTGGCCACTCACGGCCACTCAGGGCCACAGCCCCTGGAGACAAAGACCGGCCCTTTTCCCTGGGAAAGAAAAGTGGCCAGCCCAGGTTCCTGATGTCAGTTTGTAGGGTTCCCTTAGGACTTTCAGGGCAGCACAGGTTTGAGGTGGGGGCAGGTTGGGTCTGGGACATATCCTCGTCCGTTCGGATATTTTGCAGGCAGCCGGCCACTCAAGGGCCACAGCCCCTGGGGACAATGACCAGCCCTTTTCCCTGGGAAAGAAAAGTGGCCAGCCCAGGTTCCTGATGTCAGTTTGTAGGGTTCCCTTAGGACTTTCAGGGCAGCACAGGTTTGAGGTGGGGGCAGGTTGGGTCTGGGACATATCCTCGTCCGTTCGGATATTTTGCAGGCAGCCGGCCACTCAGGGCCACAGCCCCTGGAGACAAAGACCGGCCCTTTTCCCTGGGAAAGAAAAGTGGCCAGCCCAGGTTCCTGATGTCAGTTTGTAGGGTTCCCTTGGGACTGTCAGGGCAGCACAGGTTTGAGGTGGGGGCAGGGTTGGGTCTGGGACATATCCTCGTCCGTTCGGATATTTTGCAGGCAGCCGGCCACTCAGGGCCACAGCCCCTGGGGACAATGACCAGCCCTTTTCCCTGGGAAAGACAAGTGGCCAGCCCAGGTTCCTGATGTCAGTTTGTAGGGTTCCCTTAGGACTTTCAGGGCAGCACAGGTTTGAGGTGGGGGCAGGTTGGGTCTGGGACATATCCTCGTCCGTTCGGATATTTTGCAGGCAGCCGGCCACTCACGGCCACTCAGGGCCACAGCCCCTGGAGACAAAGACCGGCCCTTTTCCCTGGGAAAGAAAAGTGGCCAGCCCAGGTTCCTGATGTCAGTTTGTAGGGTTCCCTTAGGACTTTCAGGGCAGCACAGGTTTGAGGTGGGGGCAGGTTGGGTCTGGGACATATCCTCGTCCGTTCGGATATTTTGCAGGCAGCCGGCCACTCAGGGCCACAGCCCCTGGAGACAAAGACCGGCCCTTTTCCCTGGGAAAGAAAAGTGGCCAGCCCAGGTTCCTGATGTCAGTTTGTAGGGTTCCCTTAGGACTTTCAGGCAGCACAGGTTTGAGGTGGGGGCAGGTTGGGTCTGGGACATATCCTCGTCCGTTCGGATATTTTGCAGGCAGCCGGCCACTCAGGGCCACAGCCCCTGGAGACAAAGACCGGCCCTTTTCCCTGGGAAAGAAAAGTGGCCAGCCCAGGTTCCTGATGTCAGTGTGTAAGGTTCCCTTGGGACTGTCAGGGCACCACAGGTTTGACGTGGGGCAGGTTGGGTCTGGGACATATCCTCGTCCGTTCGGATATTTTGCAGGCAGCCGGCCACTCAGGGCCACAGCCCCCGGAGACAAAGACCGGCCCTTTTCCCTGGGAAAGAAAAGTGGCCAGCCCAGGTTCCTGATGTCAGTTTGTAGGGTTCCCTTGGGACTGTCAGGGCAGCACAGGTTTGAGGTGGGGGCAGGTTGGGTCTGGGACATATCCTCGTCCGTTCGGATATTTTGCAGGCAGCCGGCCACTCAGGGCCACAGCCCCCGGAGACAAAGACCAGCCCTTTTCACTGGGAAAGAAAAGTGGCCAGCCCAGGTTCCTGATGTCAGTTTGTAGGGTTCCCTTAGGACTTTCAGGGCAGCACAGGTTTGAGGTGGGGGCAGGTTGGGTCTGGGACATATCCTCGTCCGTTCGGATATTTTGCAGGCAGCTGGCCACTCACGGCCACTCAGGGCCACAGCCCCTGGAGACAAAGACCGGCCCTTTTCCCTGGGAAAGAAAAGTGGCCAGCCCAGGTTCCTGATGTCAGTTTGTAGGGTTCCCTTAGGACTTTCAGGGCAGCACAGGTTTGAGGTGGGGGCAGGTTGGGTCTGGGACATATCCTCGTCCGTTCGGATATTTTGCAGGCAGCCGGCCACTCAAGGGCCACAGCCCCTGGGGACAATGACCAGCCCTTTTCCCTGGGAAAGAAAAGTGGCCAGCCCAGGTTCCTGATGTCAGTTTGTAGGGTTCCCTTAGGACTTTCAGGGCAGCACAGGTTTGAGGTGGGGGCAGGTTGGGTCTGGGACATATCCTCGTCCGTTCGGATATTTTGCAGGCACTCAGGGCCACAGCCCCTGGAGACAAAGACCGGCCCTTTTCCCTGGGAAAGAAAAGTGGCCCAGCCCAGGTTCCTGATGTCAGTTTGTAGGGTTCCCTTAGGACTTTCAGGGCAGCACAGGTTTGAGGTGGGGGCAGGTTGGGTCTGGGACATATCCTCGTCCGTTCGGATATTTTGCAGGCAGCCGGCCACGCAGGGCCACAGCCCCCTGGGGACAATGACCAGCCCTTTTCCCTGGGAAAGAAAGTGGCCAGCCCAGGTTCCTGATGTCAGTTTGTAGGGTTCCCTTAGGACTTTCAGGGCAGCACAGGTTTGAGGTGGGGGCAGGTTGGGTCTGGGACATATCCTCGTCCGTTCGGATATTTTGCAGGCAGCCGGCCACTCAGGGGCCACAGCCCCTGGAGACAAAGACCGGCCCTTTTCCCTGGGAAAGAAAAGGGCCAGCCCAGGTTCCTGATGTCAGTTTTGTAGGGTTCCCTTAGGACTTTCAGGGCAGCACAGGTTTGAGGTGGGGGCAGGTTGGGTCTGGGACATATCCTCGTCCGTTCGGATATTTTGCAGGCAGCCGGCCACTCAGGGCCACAGCCCCTGGAGACAAGACCGGCCCTTTTCCCTGGGGAAAGAAAAGTGGCCAGCCCAGGTTCCTGATGTCAGTTTGTAGGGTTCCCTTAGGACTTTCAGGGCAGCACAGGTTTGAGGTGGGGCAGGTTGGGTCTGGGACTATCCTCGTCCGTTCGGATATTTTGCAGGCAGCCGGCCACTCAGGGCCACAGCCCCCGGAGACAAAGACCGGCCCTTTTCCCTGGGAAAGAAAAGTGGCCAGCCCAGGTTCCTGATGTCAGTTTGTAGGGTTCCCTTAGGACTTTCAGGGCAGCACAGGTTTGAGGTGGGGCAGGTTGGGTCTGGGACATATCCTCGTCCGTTCGGATATTTTGCAGGCAGCCGGCCACTCAGGGCCACAGCCCCTGGAGACAAAGACCGGCCCTTTTCCCTGGGAAAGAAAGTGGCCAGCCCAGGTTCCTGATGTCAGTTTGTAGGGTTCCCTTAGGACTTTCAGGCAGCACAGGTTTGAGGTGGGGGCAGGTTGGGTCTGGGACATATCCTCGTCCGTTCGGATATTTTGCAGGCAGCCGGCACTCACGGCCACTCAGGGCCACAGCCCCTGGAGACAAAGACCGGCCCTTTCCCTGGGAAAGAAAAGTGGCCAGCCCAGGTTCCTGATGTCAGTTTGTAGGGTTCCCTTAGGACTTTCAGGGCAGCACAGGTTTGAGGTGGGGCAGGTTGGGTCTGGGACATATCCTCGTCCGTTCGGATATTTTGCAAGGCAGCCGGCCACTCAGGGCCATAGCCCTGGGGACAATGACCAGCCCTTTTCCCTGGGAAAGAAAAGTGGCCAGCCCAGGTTCCTGATGTCAGTTTGTAGGGTTCCCTTAGGACTTTCAGGGCAGCACAGGTTAGAGGTGGGGGCAGGTTGGGTCTGGGACATATCCTCGTCCGTTCGGATATTTTGCAGGCAGCCGGCCACTCAGGGCCACAGCCCCTGGAGACAAAGACCGGCCCTTTTCCCTGGGAAAGAAAAGTGGCCAGCCCAGGTTCCTGATGTCAGTTTGTAGGGTTCCCTTAGGACTTTCAGGGCAGCACAGGTTTGAGGTGGGGGCAGGTTGGGTCTGGGACATATCCTCGTCCGTTCGGATATTTTGCAGGCAGCCGGCCCACTCAGGGCCACAGCCCCTGGAGACAAAGACCGGCCCTTTTCCCTGGGAATGAAAAGTGGCCAGCCCAGCTTCCTGATGTCAGTTTGTAGGGTTCCCTTAGGACTTTCAGGGCAGCACAGGTTTGAGGTGGGGGCAGGTTGGGTCTGGGACATATCCTCGTCCGTTCGGATATTTTGCAGGCAGCCGGCCACTCAGGGCCACAGCCCCCGAGACAAAGACCGCCCTTTTCCCTGGGAAAGAAAAGTGGCCAGCCCAGGTTCCTGATGTCAGTTTGTAGGGTTCCCTTAGGACTTTCAGGGCAGCACAGGTTTGAGGTGGGGGCAGGTTGGGTCTGGGACATATCCTCGTCCGTTCGGATATTTTGCAAGGCAGCCGGCCACTCAGGGCCACAGCCCCTGGAGACAAAGACCGGCCCTTTTCCCTGGGAAAGAAAAGTGGCCAGCCCAGGTTCCTGATGTCAGTTTGTAGGGTTCCCTTAGGACTTTCAGGGCAGCACAGGTTTGAGGTGGGGGCAGGTTGGGTCTGGGACATATCCTCGTCCGTTCGGATATTTTGCAGGCAGCCGGCCACTCAGGGCCACAGCCCCTGGAGACAAAGACCGGCCCTTTTCCCTGGGAAAGAAAAGTGGCCAGCCCAGCTTCCTGATGTCAGTTTGTAGGGTTCCCTTAGGACTTTCAGGGCAGCACAGGTTTGAGGTGGGGGCAGGTTGGGTCTGGGACATATCCTCGTCCGTTCGGATATTTTGCAGGCAGCCGGCCACTCAGGGCCACCAGCCCCTGGAGACAAAGACCGGCCTTTTCCCTGGGAAAGAAAAGTGGCCAGCCCAGGTTCCTGATGTCAGTGTGTAAGGTTCCCTTGGGACTGTCAGGGCAGCACAGGTTTGACGTGGGGGCAGGTTGGGTCTGGGACATATCCTCGTCCGTTCGGATATTTTGCAGGCAGGCCGGCCACTCAGGGCCACAGCCCCCGGAGACAAAGACCGGCCCTTTTCCCCTGGGAAAGAAAAGTGGCCAGCCCAGGTTCCTGATGTCAGTTTGTAGGGTTCCCTTGGGACTGTCAGGGCAGCACAGGTTTGAGGTGGGGGCAGGTTGGGTCTGGGACATATCCTCGTCCGTTCGGATATTTTGCAGGCAGCCGGCCACTCAGGGCCACAGCCCCCGGAGACAAAGACCAGCCCTTTTCACTGGGAAAGAAAAGTGGCCAGCCCAGGTTCCTGATGTCAGTTTGTAGGGTTCCCTTAGGACTTTCAGGGCAGCACAGGTTTGAGGTGGGGCAGGTTGGGTCTGGACATATCCTCGTCCGTTCGGTTATTTTGCAGGCAGCCGGCACTCAGGGCCACAGCCCCTGGAGACAAAGACCGGCCCTTTTCCCTGGGAAGAAAAGTGGCCAGCCCAGGTTCCTGATGTCAGTTTGTAGGGTTCCCTTGGGACTGTCAGGGCAGCACAGGTTTGAGGTGGGGGCAGGTTGGGTCTGGGACATATCCTCGTCCGTTCGGATATTTTGCAGGCAGCCGGCCACTCAGGGCCACAGCCCCTGGGGACAATGACCAGCCCTTTTCCCTGGGAAAGACAAGTGGCCAGCCCAGGTTCCTGATGTCAGTTTGTAGGGTTCCCTTAGGACTTTCAGGGCAGCACAGGTTTGAGGTGGGGGCAGGTTGGGTCTGGGACATATCCTCGTCCGTTCGGATATTTTGCAGGCAGCCGGCCACTCACGGCCACTCAGGGCCACAGCCCCTGGAGACAAAGACCGGCCCTTTTCCCTGGGAAAGAAAAGTGGCCAGCCCAGGTTCCTGATGTCAGTTTGTAGGGTTCCCTTAGGACTTTCAGGGCAGCACAGGTTTGAGGTGGGGGCAGGTTTGGGTCTGGGACATATCCTCGTCCGTTCGGATATTTTGCAGGCAGCCGGCCACTCAGGGCCACAGCCCCTGGAGACAAAGACCGGCCCTTTTCCCTGGGAAGAAAAGTGGCCAGCCCAGGTTCCTGATGTCAGTTTGTAGGGTTCCCTTAGGACTTTCAGGGCAGCACAGGTTTGAGGTGGGGGCAGGTTGGGTCCTGGGACATATCCTCGTCCGTTCGGATATTTTGCAGGCAGCCGGCCACTCAGGGCCACAGCCCCTGGAGACAAAGACCGGCCCTTTTCCCTGGGAAAGAAAAGTGGCCAGCCCAGCTTCCTGATGTCAGTTTGTAGGGTTCCCTTAGGACTTTCAGGGCAGCACAGGTTTGAGGTGGGGGCAGGTTGGGTCTGGGACATATCCTCGTCCGTTCGGATATTTTGCAGGCAGCCGGCCACTCAGGGCCACAGCCCCTGGAGACAAAGACCGGCCCTTTCCCTGGGAAAGAAAAGTGGCCAGCCCAGGTTCCTGATGTCAGTGTGTAAGGTTCCCTTGGGACTGTCAGGGCAGCACAGGTTTGACGTGGGGGCAGGTTGGGTCTGGGGACATATCCTCGTCCGTTCGGATATTTGCAGGCAGCCGGCCACTCAGGGCCACAGCCCCCGAGACAAAGACCGGCCCCTTTTCCCTGGGAAAGAAAAGTGGCCAGCCCAGGTTCCTGATGTCAGTTTGTAGGGTTCCCTTGGGACTGTCAGGGCAGCACAGGTTTGAGGTGGGGGCAGGTTGGGTCTGGGACATATCCTCGTCCGTTCGGATATTTTGCAGGCAGCCGGCCCACTCAGGGCCACAGCCCCTGGAGACAAAGACCGGCCCTTTTCCCTGGGAAAGAAAAGTGGCCAGCCCAGCTTCCTGATGTCAGTTTGTAGGGTTCCCTTAGGACTTTCAGGGCAGCACAGGTTTGAGGTGGGGGCAGGTTGGGTCTGGGACATATCCTCGTCCGTTCGGATATTTTGCAGGCAGCCGGCCACTCAGGGCCACAGCCCCTGGAGACAAAGACCGGCCCTTTTCCCTGGGAAAGAAAAGTGGCCAGCCCAGGTTCCTGATGTCAGTGTGTAAGGTTCCCTTGGGACTGTCAGGGCAGCACAGGTTTGACGTGGGGGCAGGTTGGGTCTGGGACATATCCTCGTCCGTTCGGATATTTTGCAGGCAGCCGGCCACTCAGGGCCACAGCCCCCGGAGACAAAGACCGGCCCTTTTCCCTGGGGAAGAAAAGTGGCCAGCCCAGGTTCCTGATGTCAGTTTGTAGGGTTCCCTTGGGACTGTCAGGCAGCACAGGTTTGAGGTGGGGGCAGGTTGGGTCTGGGACATATCCTCGTCCGTTCGGATATTTTGCAGGCAGCCGGCCACTCAGGGCCACAGCCCCCGGAGACAAAGACCAGCCC